>NW_020291596.1:0-246985 GCF_003184755.1 Aspergillus piperis CBS 112811 | reverse complement strand
GTCCAGCGATCTGGGCCGTATTTTGAGCCCACTCGCTTATGAGTGACAAGATCAATCAATGATCTGTTATGGATGCGTGTCCACACGTGATATCACTCCCCTGGCGACAGCCTTTACTTTCTGAGGCTTCGTAACTTATGCCTGGCGCATACTTCACATGGCCACAATGCAAATGGTTTGTTTGTTCCATGGTATATATCGTATGTGCACATAGGAATGAATGATTTCAAAAATGAAATGCAAAAACATACAACAGAAGGGATTCGCTGGTGGTCACCCACCCAACTACTAACCTCCCGGCGTGTGGCTTAAGTACGGCTGAGCGGACGGGAAGCCCTGTTTTCCACACCCTATGGTCGTATGTGCTTAGAGTAACTTTTAAAAGGGTTATACGCTCTTTTTTCCCTGTTACTAACTCATGTTTGACCCTGCAATCACCACAACAGACCACGGTGGAGACAACGGGATCAAAGACCCACATATTGCTGCTGAAAGCAAGATCACATTGGTCGCTCTACACTGATGATAAATTTACTGCCTCGTATCAGTCTTCATCTCTAGTCCAGCGATTACACAGGATATCATGGAACGCTGAACCTTATCTTATCAAGGGTGGTTGATATCTCCAGCGGAAACGGCAAGTGGCTCCGCGGGAGTTTCCAATCCGGCAAGTCTTGCTGCAGCTCGCATTCCTCCACTGCTGCAGGCTGGAGTATAATCCGTAGGCTGTGTTTACCCTGGGCTTCACTTATCAGACTAGGTGGCATTCCGCAATATGGGATGTATTCGGGATACCAAGATGCCCACAAGTTATTTCGTCTGCTACAGAGCGTGAACAACGGTGAAGGAAAGCATGAACACCACCCAATGTAACAGCCTATGCTACAAGAAATCCCTCTCAATTCTCAACTCATCAATTGCATATAGCCATAAAGACTGAACGTCACTTAGTTATCATTATCGGCACAAGACCAAGCAGAGGATCCTCCGGTCTCCTGGTAAGACTGTATAATGCTCACTACCGAAGCATAAGTGCCCCCGATCGTCAAGAAGAACCCAGTTAGGATTATAAACACACACCAGGCCACACATAAACACCACTTCATAGACTTCTCTCGCTTGCCAGGTCCCCAGTTATCGTACAGCCACATAAACCCCATAGGCTGGAAACATAATGATGTGGCCAGAAGAGCTCCAACAAGTGATACAAGATCACTGAATACGGGAATGCTGCTGGCGACAATGTACGCGATTGTAGTTATACTGAAAGTAGAGCCTATCCAGGTGATCCAATGCGTTGGGGTCGGCTCAGTAAGGTGTCTAGAGCCCCGGAGAATGCGCATGAAGATGTGTTTAGAAGGTAACTGTATATGGTCGGGGGTCTTAGATGGGTATAATCAGGGACTAAAATGGAATGAAGACTCACGTGAAGAAATAGGACCGCAGAAACACACAACCCTGGTAGCGCAAAACCATAACTAATATTTTTGAGCAAGGGTCCAGCAGAGCCAAGAGCTGGTGAGGCTACATGGGAACCACAGTAGTAGTATACAACTGTTCCAACCACTATGTAGATTGCCGTGACAATAACTTGGCATATAGTGAGGGATCTAGTGAAGAGATGCGGATCACGCATTTCGGAGACGACGTTAAAGAATGCTGGGGCCCCGGCGTAGGCTAAAGTTATCGTGGACACGGCAGTCATGGCCTCAACAAAGCTTGGGCTGCCGAAGAGCTTATAGTCGGATTCTGGGATGACACCTGCAGTCATGGGTGCATGGCCCTGGACCCCGACACCGATCGTTACAATAAATACTAGGCAATGGTTAGACCAAATCCAAGTCCGCATCTGCAAAAACACACTTGCCTGCAATGATAACGCACGATACACCTATCCAGGCGAGCCAGCTTATACGGGCAAGAGTCTGGATACTAGAGAAGGCAAAGCCAATAATGGCTGCAACAGCCACAAAAATGGCAGTGCATGCTGCATGATCAGAGAGCGCATTAAAGGCGATCGAGATACTCAAGAGAGCAGATCCACCAGTGAAGATATAGTCTTGCAGTAGGTCAGGATACAAGCCAGATTGAATTATTAAGCACCATAATCACTCACATAGGATATAAGCCCCGCCGAACAGCTCGTATCCAGCTCGCCCAAGGAGCATCTTTCCAACATCGCCAATGCCATAGACCTCACGATGGCGTATTTTGAACACGCCCACCATCCAATTCGACCAGGTTGTCGTGGCTGCAATTGCAAGCAGAACAATAACTCCAGGTATTATCCCAAGAATGTCGAAACAGCTGGGTATCGTGAGAACTCCAAGGCCAATTTGCACTTTCAACATAAGGGCAACGGTTCCTATACAGCTCACCTGGGCTTCGTTAGTACAGGCTAGCTTTTCGGATACACTATGAGGGAGCTCACGTTACGATAATTGGTATCTCCTTCGCGAATTTCACCGAATACCGCATCATCCTGGATCGGTTCCAAGAAGGAGAGCTCGCCAGCTTGTGACTCCGCTGATAGGATGTCTTCCGGACTATTATCAAGACTTAATTGTTTCTTCATGGCAGGCTGAATTTTGGCATATAAGAGCACAAGAGTCAGAATGGTAGAATCTGAGAATTGGCTGTCCAATATTTATCGGGCGCGCTCCTAGGCATAGTCCAGTCCTGGCACAACCCTATAGAACCATAGATTACGCTGTAACAGCCTTCAGAGCATCGGATACGAAAATGCGGGGAAACAGATCAATAAGGCAGCTTGTTCCGCGAAAACAGAAAGATAGTTTTGTGGGGCACAATTGATTGTTCATATCAAGCGGAACCACCTTCCATACTTTATCCCGCATCTCCCCCGCGTTCCAGATATGGCCTCGACAACTTATTCGTCAGAAAATGATATCCATCACTAATACAACTCTATGTCTATAGAATCTCTATCAGAAAGTCTTACTGGCAGGTCGATCGCCCAGCTTTGCGCCACTCTTCACTCGATCGTGCTGAAAGGGTATTCAGCACGTTTCCTTGCCAGCACTGCCCCTTTACGATGAATTAGTACGGACAGGAGGACCAAAGACAAGGATAATTCACCCGGACTGTATGGTAGGCTGTTTATAACTACTCTTCTATCCAGGAAAGTGTATCTTACAGAAAGTTCGAATTGTGCAGGTTGATGAATTATGCGCTCTACATACTGCTCAGACACTACGATATAGAAGAAGAAAAGAATAAACCTATTGAACACACGGAGACCTCTTTGTTCGCACGTTCTTTTAAAGGCGTCATTATATTGTGGGCAATCACACACTATGAGGACGCGTTATATAAACGGACTACCTCGGTTATGGTCTAATGAAGCGCAAACGGTGACCTCACTCTGCCCCATCTCCTTCGAAAGCCTAGCCACAAATTACCGGGTGGGGATACCCATTCTAATGACTATTTAAACAGAAGCTGAGCAACGGTCCACTTCCAAAGAATTTATAAACATCAACCAGCAGCAGAATTAGGCAGCAAAAATCATGGAAACTAGCATATAATTTGCGTATAACAGAATTCAAGTACATACGACCACAGGGTGTGGAAAACAGGGCTTCCCGTCCGCTCAGCCGTACTTAAGCCACACGCCGGGAGGTTAGTAGTTGGGTGGGTGACCACCAGCGAATCCCTTCTGTTGTATGTTTTTGCATTTCAGTTTTACTCTCTATATTTTTCGGGACTTAGTGCTCATTCATGCCAGTTAGTCTCCTTCCACCCTACTCGCTCCCCTCTTCCCCCATCCCCCGGAACGCCCAAATCATTACCGAATTTTAGTACAACCAACGCACTCAGTCGACCAACCTTCAAGCAGCCAGATCGTTCTTTAACTTCAAAATTATCACTATTAGTGGGAAATTTTAAGGCCACATCTACAAGACTACTGAACGCAATGTTGTTACCTCTCCAAGAAAGATCATTGACTAGACCGCATAGCCTGAAGTCAATTAGAGCTACTGGTAACACAATCGAGTAAAATTGTACTACCCAATAATAATAAGATATTAATCTTGAATAATAGTAAAAAGGAACTAGAATAAAATAGGGGAGTTGGTATTCAATACAATAGAATCAGGTTGCACTAAAGAATAGTTACCTCTGCATTCGCATGAAGTAAAGGGGAAAACCTCGAAAAATTGGTAGAAAATCTGCACTGAGGATTGCTCTATCAAGTGAAATCCCTTGTCAACTTGCTCTTCCGAGATAGCCACATACTTCTGTGCCTTCCATACAAATCCTTAAGTAAAAGAGTCCTGTTAGAGGCTGTGCCAACTGATCAAGGTCACCAAATGTACGTACATGAGCATTACAAAGTGATTACCCATATTACATTGCCAATGGCAGATATATTTCGGTTGTTCTCTTGGTGTATATCGCCCTCAATTTTGGGTCCGTTCTCAAAAGCAATTGAAGTTCTTTTCACCGAAGTGGCCATCATTGCCTCGTGTGCCAGTGAGTTCATCCTCTGAGTTGTAAGACGATTTGCCTTGCGCTTTTCCAAGGCCCGGAAATGGTGACTTGAAGTCGCAAATGCTGTGTGAGATGAGCTTTCTAGCATGACTGGTGATGTGGTAGAAGAAGTGATAAGAGAAGGATCAAATGGTTGTGTTCTTTTTCCAAGACAGAAAGAAACCTTCGGGCACCCCAGACAACTACCATGACTCTGACCCGCCTTCACTGTGATCAGTTCACGGAAATGCCGGTTTCAGCTTAAGACTCGAGGATGGCAATCTAGGATGGTACTTTCTGTCATTCCGACTCCCCATTCCCGAATAATTGCCCTGTCTTGTACATCACAAGACGCATCCTTGCAGCTGCTTATGATTCATCCAGTGGCATGCCGTAGTTGACAATCCCTGCAGAGAGGCCGCAAACGATCAAGCCAAAGTGAAGCATAAATAGCCTGAAAAATGGGTCCTTCCGATCGGCTATTACATAAAGCATCCATTTTCCTATCCTCTAAGCTATGCGTCTTACAATATGGTAGCCTAGTCGTAGTGTTGCAGTGACTTATCTTACTACATATGATCTAGAACTAGGTGAACTCTCTCACATATTCGTAGATACACCCATCTGGTGATTGTATATCTTCAAGAACGTATGGTATATTAGGGTAAGGTTACCAACCACGGGTATTCAGGTGGCGTGAGAATACGCATGACAGGGATTCAACGTGGGCTCCTGACTGTGGAATTCGTTTGTGAAGCATGTGATCAATGTGTGATGTGCTCAGCTAGACTATGAGTATTGACATGCAATGAATCGGAATAGTCAGGGTGCAGATTTCCGTTAGTTACTCTGTGTCAGTAGTATAGTGGAGAGGTGCGATCTGGACAAACTCGGGTTGCCTAGGGTCATGTTTTATACAAACAAATAGAACGCCCCCTCCCCGGAGAATCGCAGGTCATTGTGTGGAAACCAAGGTCCAGAATGGCTCTGAACTATATCTCTGTCTTACCAAATACACCGATAAATCACCTGCTCTTTTCGGTAAATTTATGTGAGTGATAGCAGCTTACATCTCGAGAGTTGATTGACAGTGACAGTCAGTTAGAACACTTGATAAGGGAAGCCGGGATAACCCAGCGCGCGAAATTATACAGACATATCAAATCATTCATGACGGCGTGTATCAAAGCTATGATTGTCCTATACAACCAGTGAAAATTGCAGTCAAGGTAAGGTAATTCACACATTGAAACTGAAATTTCTCAGTCAGTTCTTGGCTCATGACATTTCGCTGGCGAAGGACTGGCGCTCTTCCTTTATATCAACCCTAAATGTAAACGCACACTTTTATATAAGCATAATTCCTTTTGCGCGCTAAGAGGTGACTTAGCTACTATCTATAGACCAATAAGCGGCAATTAGGTTGTCGCCGTATGATCTTATGAATTACGCGAATGGGCCTGCTCCACTCTCAACAATTGACAGGGAGGGCGTCCCACTCGCCGGTACCTTGCATTACTTTGTTTTCGCCTAGAGCTAGTTCTGTGTTTCATAGCTCTATGTTATTCCGATTGAATGAGAGATCCCTCAGCCCTAGACGCTATCCAATGTGTTCCCTGCGTGGCAACATCAGCTCGGGACTAATTAACAGCAGTATACGAAGTCCAGTTTCTTGGCGATGGAGACTGATTTTAAAATGTAGCTCAAAAGTCATTCAGCACTCGAGAATATATTTCGATCGTAGAACAGCGGTCCATAGTAAGTTCGCGTGCCGAAGAGGGGGGTTCAAGCCTCTTCTCGTCTGTGCCAAAATAGCCGATGAGATCTCAAGCCTAATGTCACTCACATTGTGACATGGGCGTGCGTGGATCTCCATGGGGAAGTGTGAGCCGGCAGGCACAAACATAGCTACTTGTAACAGCCGTTCTTCGCGAAGTTGACGAGTTCTTATGTCCGAGACAGCGTGATATCTTGACGTATTGCACCCTTCATCTCTCAACAGGCTTGCGAAACAACACTAGATGGCCATCGTAGTGACAACGCGTATACAAAAAACAGCCTATGCTCAAGATAGGCCGCAGTGGAGGTCAAGTTGAGCAATTTCTTCCCCGTAAATAGACAGCGTTGTGGTGAAGATCAACCAGACTTTGTTGCCGGAATCGGCCGGGCCATACCCGATTTGGGGTGAGTTTGCGAGATTCCGCGCGGGAGCTCGGAGGTATCCTTCGCATCCACTCGGATCCACTTCAGGGTTTGTCCAACCCTTTTCCTTCTTGCGGGGAGCCTCGGCCGCATATGCCATTATCAGTAGGCTTCCTGGCGATCATTCGGCGGGGTTGCATCATCACTTTTACCTTCTTTTGTTCAGCACAACCCAGGAAGTCTGCAGCACCCCAGACTGAAACGCGCGGCCAACGTGGGTCCTAATAAGAAATAGTATCCCAACTACGTTGTAGCCTTGTAGGTGCCGAGCCGAGGGTCTCTACACTATCAATCTTCAGTTCCGGCAATCTGCAAGTTCCCAAGGTCAGGGTTCAATTGCCAGGGAGTTGGCCGCGCTGTGATGCTGCTATCTTCAATACTCTTTTTAGATCACAATATGCACATAAGCATACAAGTTAAAAAGTGCGTAACGAGAATCTACCTCTCTACTATAGATAGATAGACTACACGATAGTAGTCGCAGTATCGAACGTAGTTTGTAGGTCGAGCCCTCTCTGATCGGCAGGGGGTGCGGAGAAAACTATACACGGAAGATTGGCTGCCCTCGGCCTCGGCCTGCAGAACCGGCAGTGTTCTCCGCCACCTCTCCCAGAATGTCTACCGTCCTCATGTATCTGAGACGGGTATTCTTCTCGCAACTTCTCAACGGTCTCGTCGATGCTAGTTTTCCTGTGCGGTCGTCATCGGTTGGCGTAGTCAATCGAAGTCTCCACATGGGCAAACTTCATCCCGTAGAGGTTTTAGCACTTTGTCGCACTCAAACCACCTTCGGGCTTATCGGAACGGCAGGGCTTGTATCATTCCACTGCTTGAGAGCCATTAAGCTCATTCCATTGTTTCTTCCGGGTGGGTCTCAATTTCCATCCTTGGCCACGCTTGTTGCAAAGGCACCTCGAATCGAACCTATATATATGCCGATCGCCACCTACTTTGCTACTCTTTTTCCCTCATCATCATCTCCATCCTTCCTTCCCATTTTCTTTGCATTTTCCGGCATGCCCTCATTCACTACCAAGGGCCTCGCCGCTGTGGCCCTGGGCGCTGCTGCCGCTCAGGCCCAGCTCTGGGATCAGGTCATCCAGACAAACTACGGTCCTGTTAAGGGTTTCAAGTACTTCACCAACGAGACTGTTCTCGAGAAGTTCTTCGGCACCACCGAGTCCAATGTCACCGCTTTTCTGGGTATCCCCTTCGCTGCTGATACTGGCTACCAGAACCGCTGGAAGCCTCCCCAGCCCCGTGAGCCCTGGAATACGACCTTGAACGCCACCTCTTTCGGCCCTGCATGTCCCAGCAACTACGAGACTTATATCAGCGAGGACTGCCTCAGCCTGAACATCTGGACCAATGCTGCCTCGGCTGACGCCAAGCTTCCTGTCATTGTTTGGAACCAGGGTTCCGATGAGACCAGTGATACTGCTTGGTGGTATGGTGGCGGTATGGCCATGAAGGATGTTATCCTTATCTCCTTCAACCGCCGTGACGATGCCTTCGGCTACCTCGCCCTCCCCGAGCTCAACGCTGAGGGTCTTGCTGCCACCGGTCACAACACCTCTGGCAACTATGGTGTCCTGGATCAACTGGAGGTTCTCAAGTGGGTTCAGAAGAACATCGCCAACTTCGGTGGTGACCCTGACCGTGTCATCGTTGCTGGTCAGTCCTTCGGTTCTTCCCAGGTCTACCACGCCGTCAACAGCCCTCTCTTCTCCGGCTACTTCCACGGTGGTATCTCCGAGTCTGGTATCCGCTACCCCTATGACCCCCTGCTTGCCGGTCTGGCTACTTCCTACGTCAACATGTCTACCGCCATTACCCACGGTGAATCCTACAAGAGCGCGCACAACGTCTCCACCCTAGCCGAGCTGCGTGAGCTCTCCATGGAGGACCTCCTCGTCGGTTCTCAGGACCGTGTCAACGGCACCTGGATCTGGTGGGTTACTGCTCTCTCCGCAGGCTACCCCCTGATCTTCAAGCCCGTCCTGGATGACTACGTCCTTCCCTCCACCTACCTTGAGACCCTCATCAACGGCCCTGCCAACGACGTCCCCGTTATCACCGGTAACACCAAGGACGAGTCCGGCGCCTCTACCACCACCGACTACACCGTCCACGAATACCTCAACTACACTTCCCTGAAGTACGGCGACCTCTTCGACCGCTACATCAAGCTCTACCCCACCGACAACAACCAGAGCACCGCCGACCGTTCCTGGAACGCCGCCGCCCGTGATGCCTCCCTCATTGGCTCCTGGGCCTACGCCACCGACTGGTACAAGGCCGCCGAGTCCGACTTCTACACCTACTACTGGACCCACGCTCCCCCAGGCCAGGACCAGGGTGCCTTCCACCAGTCTGAGATCATGTACGCCCTGAACGCTCTCTACGCTAACGCCGACACCTACCCCTTCACCGACGCCGACTACGAGATCGCTGCGAAGATGTCTGCCTACTGGGCTAACTTCGCCAAGACCCTCAACCCTAACCAGGGTGGCTCTTACACTGGCAAGGGCAGCCTGCCCAACTGGGCCCCTAACAGCCCCAACGGCACCCAGATCGTCATGGAGCTGGGTAACTACTTCGGCAATGTTCCCATTGCTCACCCCGACCAGGTTAAGTTCATGATGGACTACTTCCTCCAGCAGATTCCTTACTAGATGAGGATCATGGTGCGCTGCAGCGTGCCGCTTGTGTGCATCTTGTGGAGCAGTGCTCCCGTTTCAATGGACCGGACATAGCTCATATGTCCTGTCCGTCTGTCTGTCTGTCTGTCAATATTCGACATTCTATGCACTATATTCACTTCTCATCTTCTCTTATTTTGTGATAATACATTTTGTACATGTATCAAAACCTTTTTCTGCTTACTTCCATTCAATGCTCCATGGTACATAGCATAACCGGCTTAGACTACCATAAGACTGCCATAACACATACCTACCGAAGCACTCAAAGCGTCCAAGTAAACTCATCATCTCCCAACTGCCCAAATAACTCATCCAACGACAATTGCTCCAACTCATGCGCATGAACATCTGGTAATAAACCCTCGCCGCCACCACCAACCCCACCCACACCCCTCTCTGCCTGCCCTACCGACGGCTCATCCTCACTAAGCGGATGCATGAACTGCGTTGTAACGCGCATCCTAGCACCGGGAGCTGCCAGCCCGGACGATCCCGGCGTTTCCGTAGGACAGATTTTCGGATCGAGTAGATCCCAGAACAGCGATGGCTGGATAGTGATCGTAGTTCCTTTCGTTATCGTTGCACCTTGATGCTCCGAAGATATAGACGGGTTCGTAGTCGCCACAGATGCCGACGCCTGAAGTGCATGGAGGGTCTTGAGCCTATGCGAAACGTGCGGCCAGATCGTTGACATTCGAGTTAATGATCTCTCTGCGATGACGAGATGTCCTCGTGCTTTTTCTCCGATTCCTCTGTCCCGCGCGAACTGGAATATCCATGATATGGACGCAGTAGCTGCTACTAAATGGGCTATTAATGGGTCGTGAAACGGTAGGTCGAAGTTCTCCCAAGCTTGGACGAGTCGAAATACCCATTCAGAGTGAAATAAGGCGTGGTCGACTGTTTGTTGGAGGAAGAGCCGGGACTGGGAGACGCCGCGGTTCCCGCGTAGAATGACGAGGTGGATGAAGGGGTGGTTCTGGATTGCGACGAGAGCATGGCAGAAGATTTGCATCGATATCCAGGAAGTCCAGTATTCCCGGTGAGTAGAGATTTCGGCGCGGGTGCGTTTGGTGAAGGCTACGTTGCGGAGGAGATGGGATTCTGGGAGTTGGGTTTCGTGTTCGTTGCGTCTGTGGTTGAGCTTTGAGTAGGTGGAGGATAGGGACCAGGGGGTTTCTTCGTTGAGGTTAGGATTCGTGCGGATGCTGTGGAGGTAGGAGGCTGTTTCTCCCCAGATGACTATTAGTTGGATGCCGTAGGCGACGATTCCAAGGTCGTTGGTTGGGTCGGTGGTGTCGAAGGGGTCGGTTTGGGTAGGGGATGCGGAAGGGAGCGGGGGTGGGACGGGTACGCTGGGCGGGTAGGGGTATTCGGGGCATGTTGGGATTTGTGGTGGAGATGGGATGGAGAGTTGTGGGGTGAAAATGCTTTCTAGGATGCGTATGCTCCAGTGGCAGCGGGAGATTGTGAGGTCTCTGGTTTCTGTTTGGTTGGTGTTGTTGTGTTGTAGGGTTCGGAATGCTTGGAGTCGGGATGCCATTCCAATTGTCATGCAGGCTTGGGCTTGATTGCCTTCTATTCGGGGTTTAGAACAGGTCTTCAGGTTAATGTGGAAATGCGTACCTTTGATGTGCCGTAGGGCTAGCAAGCACAGCGACTGCAGTACTTCCACTTGTGATACGCCCTCGATGGCCATTTTCACTACTGCCTGTTCGGCGGACTGAGAATAGAATTTCCGAGCTTCTATCTCTCTGCCGTGGTAGAATTCATGACCTGAAAATGGTAGTATAAGCGTTAAGAAACTCCATAGAAGAAAGTCTGGCGCTTTAGCTAAATCCGACTGGAGTGTATGCATGTCGAACAGTGGTAGTGGCTGCAGATGTAGCACTTTTCGGTACACCTCTATAAAGTGCTGCAATGTCTCTGTGGGTGGATGTGGACTTAACTAGTTAGCCAAGATACCGATTTTCGGTGGCACTAGGACATTTACTTTGTTGGTGAGAAGGTAGACATATCACTAGAATACTCTCGCACGGGAACCTGCCAGTCCAGCTCTCTCTGCGAGGTACTATTGCTCTCAGGAGTCCCCGGTGATGGTTCGCCATTTCTGCTGGAGCGTGCGCTGACGATATATCAGTCGACTGTACAGGGACCTATATGTAGGGTAAAGGATATGCACACCATAGCGCACCATACAAATCATTGACCTGTGACTCGAGTATCCGTAGCCGATCTTGGGTAGCTCTTCTAGTCTGATATTAGGATTAAGGTCTGTTGTAGCTGCAGGATGGCTCACAGACGCATACGCTTTTGTCACCCTTCCAGATGTGACGCTTGCTCGGTCCCTGAGTGAATAAACACATTGGTGTTTTAATCTTTGGCAGGTTGAGCAAACCGGCCTCTCTCCAGGACATTTTGTTTTTCTGCGTCTGTCATAGAGTCAGCAAGTCTAGACATTTCGTGACGAACAAGAGACCCTACCGACATGGCTCGCAGGCCTGTCGACTCCGTTCTCGGGGCTCAGACGATCGATCCATGCTATCGGTAAATTGACATTCCGCCATCTACTCTTGCCATTAGCCGGGGAAGTAGCCGATCCATCTCGGCGTCAGGGCAAATTCCGGGCTGCGTTTTGCCGACCACGTGAGCGGATGTTTGCCACGTGCTTATCTTTCGGGACTAGTTTATCTCCGGCTAGTGGCGATCTCGCTTGGGTTTCCTTATGCTTGAATATTATCTTTTGACTTAGATGGAGGAATGCAACTTTAGTTGAATATGGCTTTAAAGGAACCTGTTCAAGTTCTGTCTTTCATCGCTAACTTCGTAAATTATCAAATACAACCTCATATTTACAATATTCACCATGCGAAGGCAATGACAATTTACAATTTAGCCTTCTCATAAGGAGTCAACTCCCGTCTCGCGGGTCCTGCACGGCTCCCATCGCCCAGGAAAGTATCGTCCTGGTTCTGGTATTCCATCCGGAATCGCCACTTCTGAGCGAGGTTCTTTGGCAGGTCCCGTTTGATCGCCCGCGACATGTATTCACCCAGGACAGGTAGGAACTTGAATCCACTGTAAATGGAACATTAGCATTCAATCAAAAACATGAATCGATACCAAAGGGAAAACTCACTGTCCACTGCCCGCACCCCCAATAAACAAGTTCTTGAAATCCGGGTGGTAGTCCATGATGAAATCACCGGTCGGGGTGTCCGTATACCAGCAGAGAGCCAGCTTCTCAAAAGGCCGGTCAGCTAGTTCGGGCAGAATCTCGCGCAGCCCTTCCCGGAGTCTGTGCTCGCCATCCGCTGGGACAAAGTTGATACGCTCACGAGGCGGGATCAACGGGGGAGTCGAGATGTTGCCCTTGGCGAGGGTGAGCTCTCCCTCCTTGGGGGTCCTGGTGTATCCCCACCCGTGAACAGCCATCTTCAGTAGGCTAGTATCTTCATGAGGAGGGAAGTTAAACCAGCCACTCGAGAAGTTGATGTAAATCGGAAGCTCTTCGTACTTCTTCACCTCCTCTGGCGTGAGACGCATGAATCCCAGGACCTGAGCAGTAGCAATGGTAGAGTTGTACATGGGAACCAGGCTAGACCCCCATGCACCAGCTGCAAGAATGAAGTGATCTCCCGACACGGGGCTTCCAATGAGGGTTCGTACGGCCTTGATATTCTTGTCGGAATCGGTGTCGAACCCAACAACCGTACCCCGCCGGCCGCAGATGAATGAAACGCCAGCTTCGAAGCAATCATCACGAAGCTGGCTGATAGCCTTGTTGGCATCTGCCCATCCTGCTTGGTTGTTTTGGTACCCAGAGAACGGAGGTGCGGCTAATTTTCCGCTGAGGACTGGGTGTAACCGCTTCGCGTGGTCCGCGTCGGTTACGTGAGTCCATGGAAGGTTATACCTGTTGAGAGCTGCTTTGGTCCTCTCCATCCATGAGTCTTTGACGGGACCCATGCTTCCTGTCAGAATGAAAGGTCTGGGGTAGAAAATGCCCCGGTACTTGGGCTCCTGCCATTTCAAATAGGCTGCGTGAGAAATACGCAAGTAATCGTCGTCGGCATAATCAAATCGAATTATACGAGAGATATCAGAGCTGGACCCATCTGAAACCTGGGCTAATTAGTTGAGGCAACATTCACTGCGCAGAACTGAACTTACTGGGGGCATATGTCGATCAAGGACCGTAATGTTCTTGTAGCCCTCGGTGGCGAGCTGGTAAGCAGTGGTGAGGCCAAATACGCCTGCACCGATAATCACAACATGGCTATCTTTATCCATGGCTACTGATATACTTCAGGAAGTGATAGGATGCTTTGAAAATGAATGTTCTTGGTGGGGCAATGGTTGTTCGATTAGAGCTTTCATGACTCCCTAAATAACTATGAGCGGAGGCCGAAAATGACCTCCGATCCGCTCACGTGGTCGGATGTCGGACTTGCCTGCATCGGCATCTGGCTTAGAACGAGTATTGTCTAATTTGTAGTGTGGCGGTCTATCTCTATGCTGGATTATGGACGTGGCGTTGTACCATCTCCACACTGCAGTCGTGGTGCAGCCATCTTGGTCTACTGACTAGAAAACTGAACGATTGCATGGCTTCCGTTGCCAGGAATGAACGCTTATTGAGGTTACCACTACTGTCAGTGGCTGCGTTAGCGGCTCGATGTCAGCTGGTTATTCGAATGTTCCTTGATCATGAAATAATCAGCAAGGGATGCGATGGTTGTTTGTTGTAATTTATTACTTGCTTCCTGTTGTACGGAGCGAATGCGGATGCGGGTGAAAAAATGCCAAAAAAGAAGATGTCCCTCGACCCGGAATCGAACCAGGGATTTTCCGGTTACAATTAACCATTACAGCCGGACGCCATAACCAACTAGACCATCAAGGGTTATCTGTTAGGACTGTTTCTCGCTCTAGTTAATATACGACCTAACACAGCCAGAATTGATCCCATTCTGTTAGCAATCATGACCACTTCTGCTCAGAGTAATTGGGATTTATCCTGCCCAAGATTAGTCTAACACCGTTTGGTTGGTGCTTCTGAGATTCTTTGACATCTCTATCCCTTCAGTAAGTTATTGTTAGGTTCATGTTTCTGCTTTTGACTCGCTCACCGTTCCTAATAAATTACACCTCAATCGTATCTGGTGAATATATATTGTGTCGGCTCACCTTTCCATGCCAGTGAGATAGCAATCGTGAAAACGTGCGGTATAGACGACGAGCCCGTCAATCACAGGCACCAAAAGAGCTAGTAATTACTAAACATACCGAGATGGCGTTTATTGTATCAGATAAGGGTCTCCGAGGCATATTGGGTGACACCCAATTACTGAATGCCTTAGGCATCAGCACGAACATGTGTTGGGGTCGGTAAATAACCTTGAAATGTTGGGTTGGGATGACCCTGATCAACACGTAGGCCTTTCAGCTCCACCAAAGAAAAGCACAACATTTAGAAAGATCGCACCTAGCAATCGTATTGATTATCTGCAGCCCCGTTGGCGGGCAAGCGCTCTATCGGTCCATCCCAAGAAATAGCAAGCACCCCTCTTCCTTTCCACTAACCTGGCGACTCATTCATCCCGCGCTTCATAATCTCGGCAAAACTAGTGGTTGGAGCCATACTCCAGTTTTTGCGACATGAATATTCCCCAAGTCAACGACCATAATGCGTTCGTCTCCCTAGCGCTTCACTCTCTCGCAATCGGTGAAATAAACGAGGGCCAACAACCTCCCTAGGTGATATCCATGGTGCAATCCATTTTGACAGATGCTGGGATACACTTTCGCTTTGTTTAAGAACAAGCGCTAGTATACTATGGAACAGCATACCTTGGCCCAGCCTCCATAATCCTCCAAATGTCTCGCCATTTCCTGGGTGCTAAGGCCATGTCAACGCCTTGAGTGACTCGGGTGCTGCGCAAGAAGGCGACCGCAAGCTCACCCATCAGCCCATAAATAAACCCGGCTCCTTCCAACAAGCCAGCCATGAAAAGGGCAGCAGATGTGAGGTTGGCGAAGGGGAACAATAGGGTACTTTTCCCTCTCCTCGTCGGAGTCATAATTCACGAGGTCATATGTTGAGGCCATGTCGTACTCAGAAGCTTTGCTTCCATTGAAGGCTATCAAGAGACACCCGAGAGTGAAAGAGCTTCTTAGAAGGTAGAAATCTAGAGAGAATGAGAAGACTCTTATGAGCCCGCCAGTTATAAACATCAATCAGTTATTCACCAATCGACAAATCTCTATCCACTGAGAATGCACCGTGGTACCATAACTGGCCAGTAACACTGAAGGCATGCATGCACCGAGGGACGCCGTTTGGAACACCGTTTCCCTGACCCTAACAAGCTAGGGCAAATTCGACATTGATACTCCCAAGCAAGTCCAGGGCATAATTGGCCGAGATCAACCGGAGATCTCCAGAGTACAACCAAAGGATCTGGCATGAAGCGTAAACTATGTACATACTTTATGCTCATGTAGAGTCAAGAGTGTTCCCGACAGAATGGCAAGTCGATTCAAAAAATTGTGCTCTCCAATGACCTGCCATCAATGAGTTGGTGTGCTGGTCTCTACTCGGACAAATCCCTCACAATGAACAGATACCTGCTTTACTATCATGATCTCGATGCTGGTCTGGTAGATATAGTATTGCCATGATCATCAGAATACCCTGAGGTAAAGGGACACGGCCGTCTAATTTTAACAGAGTTGCAAGATTTGGATAAATTGAACCATGAGCTTCGATCAAAATTTCACCGACCAGTGCATGGCTATCCCAATCGAGATAGGACTCAGGTGCACAACCGAACTAATCATACTTGATATGAACTATAAGGCATAGATAATATTCCAATTTGGGGAACACTACCGAAATGACAATAGAACATAGTAAAAGAGCGCTGAAGATGTGCTTCATTAATTTAGTAAGCCATTTGTAATGGTTCTGTGGCTCCCCAATAATGGGTCTCCAGGGTTCACCGGTTGTGAATGGGCTCCACTATCATAGTGCGTCACAGTCCAGGGTTAGCAGACAAGCCACGTCCAAAACCAACTGCCGGGTTAAGGCATGTAGAAGACTAGAAGTAAGGTACGTAATATGCGAGGCTGTCCGGTTACTACGGAGTATGCCGATTCAATGTGGGTACCAAGCGACTGATTCTGGACCGCTGTTGGCTGATCAGACCACGCTGTGTTGCCCCCAAACGGGCGCTCCGTAAAGAACAACTGCTCAGGTTCGGATATTCCGGGCATAAGCTTCCGCATGGATCATGAGATACGAGAGAGCCAAGCAGGAGTCTACCAATCGGTGTAGGTGGTGTGCGAGAGCATGCATTACAGTCCGATTGCGGATACATCCTGCCACACCAATTGGCAAACGATAGTGGCCTGACCGTGAAGGATTCCAACGGTGATACCCTGATTTTCTGTCAATCGGATGTTTTGGTTGCCAAAAGCCACACAGCAGAGATTTCACGCACAAGCCCTGGATCGAAGGATCGACCAGGCTGCTTTTAGTATTAATCACGGGGAGGTGAAATTTTTCCTAGCGCAGAAAGCGATACTCAATACGTCCACCGACCAATGGAGCTGGGTAGCTATGCCAATATAGGGAATGGTCGTAAAAGAATGTGGCTCTTGGGCATGAATGGTCCGGGCTAGACAGCCGCAATTGGCCAAGAGGTTATCATCACACCCGGCATTAGCCGGCTCATATTTGATATCATTGGCTGTTAGCCCCACAACAGAGATTATCTGATGCATTGGCCTGATTATCTGATGGCGCTTATCGCTTGGCCCCCATTTATTTGTTCTCCATTGATTTCTGACGCTCACTCTCCAGTCTGCAAGTGTGGCTCCTGCGTGAAACCACGAGTCTAGTTGCCACGCCGTGATGCTAGAGACTTTGGCCCCAAAGAGCAGTCTCCACATGAGCCATAGAAGAAGGAGAAAGAAAAAGTTTGATGTTGGCGCTAATGCAGACCCAAAAGCCAAGTTGAATGGATGATTGACAGGGGAGACGATGGGTGTAGGAGGGAATGCTACCCACTATATAACATCCGGCGATCGGCCCTTTTCCTTCCCCTTTTCTCCCACTCCTATCCCCATTGACATTACTCATCTACCCACCCTGCAGAGATAATATCTCATCCAGTTATCATGGGTGTCGTCGTTGACCGACTCAAGGGTCGCAAGACCAACCATGTCGTAGATGATCTTCAGCCAGTAGAGCAGCATCCGAAGAATTCCCAGACGGATGGTCCGTCTGCTAACCTGGGGTTCTCCGAGAAAGATACCCAGCCTGAAGGGGTTTCCCAGGAGGCCCCGATCGGAGTGCAGAAGGCAGAGGCTGCTGCGCTGGTCTGGAGCAGAAAAGCCATCTACGGCACTTACGCCTGGTATGGAAATCACAAGGAAGCATATAGAAGAGCCGTACTAATGATATGCCCAGGATCTGGGTCTGCTATTTCATGCTTGCGCTTCACGAATACATCAGTACCAACGTACTCTACTATGCTTACTCGAACTTCTCCCACGCCTCGCAAGTCACGACAGCCTATATCTTAGCGACCATCATTGGCGGTGTGCTGAAGCTGCCCATTGGAAAGCTTCTAGGAATTTGGGGGCGTGCTGAAGGTCTGATCGTCTTCGTTATCGTTTACGTTCTTGGATTGATCATCCTCGCGGCATGCAACGGACCCAATGCCTTCGCTGCAGGCTATGTCTTCTACTGGATTGGTTACGATGCTATCTACCTCATTCTTGAGATCTTCATTGCGGATACCTCTGGCTTGCGCAACCGAGCCTTTGCTTTTGGCTTCTCCACGACGCCTTTCATCTGCTGTGCCTTTACCGGTTCCCTTGCAGCCAACTCCTTTATCAAAACTTCGGGCTGGCGCTGGGCCTATGGTGCCTTCGCCATAGTCCAGCCCTTCGTCTTCGCGCCCCTCATTTTTGTCTTCAAATATTATGAGCGGAAGGCCTACAAGACCGGTGTTCTGGTTTGCCAAGACAATGGCCGGACCTGGTTCCAGTCGCTGATCCACTACATCCACGAATTTGATGGTAATTATTTCCCTCTTACTAGACGATTTGCGAAACCTAGAAACAGTCTCTAACAATCATCTTGACAGTCATCGGTGCCTTCATCCTCATGGCTGCCTTCGTACTCTTCCTCCTCCCCTTCAGCCTAGCTAGCTATGGCCGAACAGAATACCACAACGCCGCCTTTATTGCCGAAGTAGTCATCGGTTTCGTTCTCTTCTTTGTCTTCGCAGCCTGGGAGAGATGGTGCGCCCGGGTCCACTTCATCCCCTACGACCTTCTCCGGGACCGCACCGTCCTCGGCGCCTGCCTCCTTGCCGCAGTCGTCTACTTTAGCTTCTACTGCTGGGACAGCTACTTCTACTACTTCGTAATGGTCGTCTACAACCTGGACGTGACCAAAACCGGCTACATGACCTCCATCTATACCGTCGGATCGTGCGTCTGGTCCCCCGTCTTCGGCTTCTGGATTCGCATGGTCAAGGAATTCAAGTACTCGTGTCTGTGCTTTGCGGCGCCATTGATGTTCTTGGGTGCTGGGTTGATGATTCATTTCCGGGGTCAAGACGCAGATATCGGGTACGTAATAATGTGTCAGATCTTTATTGCGTTCTCAGGTGGTATGTTGGTTATTGGTCAGCAGATGGCGGTGATGTGTGCGTCGAACAGGGATGGGATCCCAATCTTGTTGTCGATGTTGGGTCTATTCAATAGTATTGGGGGCGCTATTGGGTATGCGGTTTCGGCGGCGATTTATACAAACACGTTCACGGATGGGTTGAGGAGGGCGCTGCCGGCGGAGGATCAGGACCTATTCGAGACATTGTACTCTGGGGGTTATTTGTCGCAGATGAAGTATGAGCCTGGGTCAGCGGTTAGGGATGCGGTCAATTATGCCTGGGGTTATATGGAGAAGTACGAGGCTATTGCAGCGACTTGTATTTTGGTGTTGATGTTTCCGGCGGTGGGTATGTGGAAGCATTATAATGTGGACAAGAAGCAGAATAAGGGGACGATGATCTAGGGTGGGCTGTTAGACTGATATGTTTAGAGTAATATTTAATTGTTAGAAAGTTAGATAATCTGGCTACTGCTTCGACTGTCATGTGACTGGGCAGGGAACATGTAGATAATCTCGATCCGAAGAGGCAAACCTATAAACGAAATCCCTTAATATACGTGATATCCCACAAGGAATAGACCCGGTGACACTGTTCCTGACGTCTTATTAATGTCTCAAAGTTTTTGTTTTTCTTCTTTTTCTTTCTTTTTACTTTCCTTCTTTTTTTCCTTCCGAGCCGTGAAGAGAGTATATTACACATGAACTAGTTACTCTTTCTTACTGATTAGTAACAAAAACCCAGGAAGATTTTTCAATGCGAGAAGGAATGCGATCCTAGAGGAGCTGGAAGCTGCTACCACATATGACTGATGATATGGCCATGGAAGCTTAGGCAAGTAATCACAAAATCCAGTAATCCCCGCACCATCGGTGGAAACCTAACAAGTAATAGAGTGGCTGCTGCAATAATGCGAATGCGTTGGTTCAATTAGTATATCAATGCCCAGATCTGCAGCGGTGCATGGGATACGTGTCGCGTTACTATCTCCTGGGTGCTCTCATATCGAGCTAGCACGTACCGCCTCAGGCAATAACAAAGGAGCTCCCCTTGGCTGGCTCTGAGCCGCATTCCAAAACTTCCACTCCATCTTGCTCATAAGTCTGGCGATACCAAAGCCACTGGCGTCAATAAACGGGTAGACCGCCTGGCACCACTCGAACTCCGCCTTATCCCCGCAGTCAATATAACATTTGGACGCCTGTGAAAGTCCCAGAAGTACGGATCGCACGGCCAACATCCGATTTTCAGGCTGCATGCAATATGCTACGGAGCGGCAAATTTCTCTGGCATAGAACACCATGCGGCTCGGGTCAGGGTCTCGCAACAGGTGAGTCTCGGTTTGATAGATTACGCGGCGGATGACCAGTGAAGCTACCCAGAACAGGAGGTAGATTTTGGCTGCTTCGAGGCTTTCGAAGTTGTATGGTGCGAGATCTGGATCCAGGGGGAGCATGCTGGGCTCCTGTCCCAGGCTTTGTCTGCTACAGGGGGTAGGTTTGCCGTCCAGCCTGTGAGCGGACATATGCAGCCAGTCTACCCGCAGACGCGCCTCAAGGTTGAAGCACCGCTGCAGTAGTGCGTGGCATGCGTGTTCGCGATCGTGCTGCGATTGTCCTATGAGTTTACACAGATCTCTGCGTAGAGCTATGCCTTCGGCAATCACTTCGAATAGCTCATCGACAGGGCTGTCTTTTCGGCCAAGATTAAGACATTCAACGTCCACATGCATACTGTATGGAGTGTTAAGGGTGAACATTGCCTATAAGAGTGTTAGTAAGTCCATTACCAAGGGCGGCTTAAACTGACCGCCGCCCACTTGTGTCTCCATAGGATCGCGTCGATGAGGGTTTGATCACACCGGGTAAAGTCGTGTTGCTTTAACATCGCTGTAGCTCCCTGTATGTGGGCAAGACAGTTACGCAATACCGTCTCACTATTCTCCATAGTCTGTGGCTTGTCAGAACAACTGGACCTCTTGGCCCGGACTGGACCTACCTCGTAAGCTTGGAAGACAATGGCAGAGTAGAGAGTAGTAGCTGTTGGCGGACGATTAACCTGCAAGATCTGTAGCATCGCATGAAGAGCACTATTGTAGATTTCCAGGCCATAATGTGCCAACCGACCATCCCTGGTCTTCTTACCCAAAAACACGGAGGCCAAGCCAATGACCGAGCGATCCAGCAGGTCTGATTTGCCGGCCAAGGTTGGGAAGCGCGCCATCAACGAGTACCAGCTATCGACCCTGCCAGTGGGGGACGGGTTGGAGGCGAAGAACGTGTGCATGTAGGTCGCAAACAACTGGGTGCGAGCCTCGGGATTCAAATTGAAGCAAGCAGGCAATGCCAGGAGCTGGAGCTCTCCAACCCGCCGGGCTTCGGGTAGCTTGATCTCCGCATCGCGCGCACCCCGGGGCTCAAAGCTTTGGTGGATGAAGTCCCGATCCTGGTAACCGGGGCAAGGCGTTCCTCCTCTTTTGACACAATTGGAGCATTCGGGCTTCTCCAGATCACACTGCCAGATTTAGCCATCGATTAACAGTTCGATTGAAGGACTGACCTTGATCTTGCGCTTCTTACAGGCTGCACAGGCGCGTGATGTGAAGGGTATGCCACCCATCTCTAGGGTGCAATGTCTGGTGTACCTATGGTTGCGGAGGACGAACAGTTGGATCGATGCAAGGGGAGGATGAACGATTGGAACCTCCGATGCTCAGGTTGTTCATTGGTTGGTCACGTTTCACGTGCTACCCCCAGCCTCAATTCATGCGACATGTCACACGCGGTGATCAGAGGTGAAGACCGGATGGTTTAGTACTGTGCAAGTGAATGGATCGCTGCATTACCAATTGGTTGATGGAATATATTTGACGGCGTGACTTGACTGCCTTGCTACGACGCAATTCAGCCTTGCGGACCCTTTTAGTACTTAAGAGTGGTCGCGGACGGGCCCCGCGGGGAGCTCCGGGTCAGTGTCTCATAGGCAAGGGGGTTCCTGTAAATGTCCGCTTGCTGAGGAGTGGAGTAGAGAAGCGGCTTGTCATGGTATCGATCGCGCACTGCAGATCGGCCAACTGCACCTCCCGCAACAACAATCAATGCCCAGTGGGCTTCGAATCATGACTGTCAACATTAGGTTCTATCTATATCAATTACGTCGGAAAGGAAGAAAGTACATACGACCACAGGGTGTGGAAAACAGGGCTTCCCGTCCGCTCAGCCGTACTTAAGCCACACGCCGGGAGGTTAGTAGTTGGGTGGGTGACCACCAGCGAATCCCTTCTGTTGTATGTTTTTGATCCTTTCCTTTCAAATCTTCTTTTTGCTGCCCTATCTGACTATCGCTCTTCAGCCCTCGGTGGGTGAATTGTATGATGCTTTTGCGGGAAATTAGGGCCCAGTGCCGGCGTCTAATCACACAACGACCGCCTAGTCTAAGCTTCAACATTTGCTACACATTAGATCGCTTGTCTGTAAAGGAAGTGAAATTCTTGCTCTCTTTATTCGGTATGATATCATTGACGGCTACTTTTTGGAAGGAATTGGCCGAGTGGTGCGGAATGTGCAGTGTGTCACAATTTCGGCACGGAAGCGGTCCGCCCGCTCACTGAAAGCATCCTAACGTCGAATCGAGTTCAGATCCCGAACACTTAAGCTTGGGTTCACCAGGTCGGACCTTGTATTGGGCCGAATGGACGGGCAGTGGACCGCATTAAACAAGAAATGGACAGTCATACCCGCGCCTGCCAAGGACTGAGACATCGCGCACACAAAGCAAGGAAGATATGGATAGTGGAGGATAGCTTTCACTAAGACCGCAGTAGCCCCCCCGGACATGCCTGAATATATGGGGTCGTATCTTCCCTCGGAGCCGGACGTTATGGGCGGATCAAAAGCAGTGACTTCAGAGTTTGCATTGACACATTGAGAATTAGCGATCCTATCGCCACTATGGAGGTTATGGTGCAGACTGAGATGTTGATGAACGACGGATCAGTCTTTGAGACCCTCTTGCTTTTTCGAACCGCCCGTCGCATTATATAGGGCACAATATACGTGCCAAAATACATTTATTGCGATAGATGCTGACAACACGGCCTGTTCAGGTTCATATGTGGTGATTGCATCATGTTCGTTTCCGTCATGTACTATGTGCCCACACCCTGAATAACATAGGTAGGCAAACTGGACTGAGAACTGACTATTCCAATGTGCTGAACAAGCAGCAATTCATGCGCTCAAAAGACTTATCAGATACTATCGGAGCGAGCATCCGATAACCCGCGATAAGATGCGGGGTACGCGATACTGACAGGAAGCCCTACTACAGACAAGGCAGTTCTCCCCGCTCACTTCCCTGATAAGCTGCAAGATCTGCAAGTGGCCTGCCGAAGATGAGGGGTGGGAGGGGAAATGTTGGAGATAACGGGCCGGTGACTTTCTCCACCTTCACCTCCACTCTCGGCCGATGAGGCCGTCTCACGATCTGTGGGCTTGACATATGAGTTGGATGATGCCACAATGGTGGTTCTATCCACATTCAATGACCATATTTGTATTCATCACTCATAATGCCAAGCGTAGAACCACGACCGAAGCTGCGGATCTCTATAGGTCTGTCGCGCCACATCCAAACCGATAATGCATGCTAAGTAAAGCTACTGACCGACCGTACAGATCGTGGAGGAACGTTCACCGACTGCATTTGCAAACTCCCCGGTCAAGACGATATCGTGGTGAAGATTCTATCTGTAGACCCCAAGAATTACGATGATGCCCCGACGGAAGCCATCCGCCGGGTGTTGGAAATTTACTATGGAACGAGCATTCCGCGAGGAACAGGGTTAGATACAAAGGATATTGGTGGGAGACATCCTGAGTTACGAGCCTTTCTCCAGGCTAACCTTATGTTCAGAGTCAATACGCATGGGAACAACCGTTGTGACAAATGCACTGCTAGAGAGGAAAGGCGAGCGCACAGCCCTTCTCATCACGGAGGGCTTCAAAGACTTGCTGGAAATCGGCAATCAATCGCGACCCTTCATGTTCGATCTCTCAATTCGAAGGCCTGAAACACTATATTCCGAGGTTTTTGAGGTGGAAGAGCGCGTGACCCTGCGTAACTGCACCGACACAGACCTGCGAAGCATGGACCTCTCGTCGCCGCTCGTACTACGAGAGCTCACGGGTACATCCGGAGAAACCGTCCAGATAATAAAGTTGTTGAATCTCGAGTCAGTGGAGGAATACTTGAGGAAGATATACGCGGACGGGTACAGATCCATCGCTGTATGTCTGATGCACGCCTACACGTTTCCCGATCACGAGCTCCAGATCCGGAACCTGGCGCAACAGATCGGGTTTGAGAATGTGTCGCTGTCGCATGCTGTATCGCAACGAACTAAGATTGTGCCTCGAGGCAACTCTGCTGTCATTGACGGATACCTTACACCGACAATCGAACGATATCTGAAGCAGTTTTTGACCAGTTTCCCAGATATTGCCAAGTCAGATACCAAATTGGAGTTCATGCAATCCGATGGTGGGCTGGTCCCTGCTCACAGACTCTCGGGACTGCATTCGATTCTTTCTGGCCCGGCTGGTGGAGTGGTAGGGTATGCTCGTACCTGCTACGACGAGGTCAGTGAAGCCCCACTGATTGGCTTCGATATGGGAGGAACAAGCACAGACGTTAGTCGCTATGATGGGACATTGGATCATATATTTGAGACCACTATGGCGGGAATCTCGATGCAGACTCCACAGCTCAATATAAACACGATCGCTGCTGGTGGAGGGAGCATCCTGTTCTGGCGCGACGGGTTGATGTCTGTTGGACCGGAAAGTGCCTCTTCGGATCCGGGTCCTACGTGCTATCGCAAAGGAGGCCCATTAACCATTACAGATGCCAATTTGGCTCTAGGAAGGTTGATCCCGGAGTATTTCCCCTCTGTATTCGGTCCAAATGAGGATGAGCCCTTGGATCGCGATGTTGTTATTGCCAAATTCGAAGCTTTGACAGTAACGATTAACCAAGATACAGGCAAGTCAATGAGCTGGGCGCAGGTGGCGCAGGGGTAAGCTTCTCACCGGAATATATGAGATACAATCGAGGCTAACATGCGTGCAGCTTCCTCGACGTTGCGAATTCCGCCATGTGTGGCCCCATTCGGAGTCTGACAGAGGCTCGCGGTTACGACACAACGAAGCATCACTTAGCATCCTTTGGTGGAGCGGGAGGTCAACACGCCTGTGCAATTGCCGAGCTTCTTGGCATTCAGAAGGTCTTGATCCACAAGCACTCCTCGATTCTTTCTGCGTATGGTATTGGCCTGGCAGATGTGGTGCAGGAAGGTCAGAGGCCCTGCGCAAAGGCATACGATTCATCGAACCTCCCGTCAATTTTAGCGGACTTGGAGGAACTCGCTCAAGCTACCAAGGATCTCTTAGGCAATGACGGGATACTGAACGTGGACGTGGACCGGTTCCTCAACATGCGCTATGACGGAAGCGAGACTACCATTATGATTGCAGTAGACCAGACCCATGATATGTTGCAGAGTTTTGTCAAAGCACATCATCAGCAATTCGGCTTCACGCCTACAGATCGGAATGTATTTGTTGATAGCATTCGAGTTCGGGCCATCGGTCGAGGCTCTTTCGCTGCCCCTTCTCCTGATGTTTCGGCTTCGGTCCCAGCGAAGCCTTCCGTACCCGCAGATAAGTGCCCTGCTGCTGAGGCTACCAATAAGGTTTATTTCGATCAGCTTGGATGGACGGACACACCAGTATACATCCTCAAGTCCATCCCTCTCGGACAGAAGGTCACCGGTCCGGCACTTGTGGTCGATGAAACGCAAACGATACTCGTGGGCCCAGGCTCTTCGGCAACATCCGCGCAGGACAAGCTGATCCTTGACGTGAAAGTTTCCGAGAAGGGCCGCAACGTTACCACTGATACTATCGACCCTATCCAACTTTCTGTATTCCGCCACCGTTTCATGAGCGTCGCGGAGCAGATGGGTCGTGTACTGCAACAGGTGAGTGTGAGCGCGAACATCAAGGAACGGCTTGATTTCAGTTGCGCTGTGTTCAGTCCGGATGGGTCTCTGGTCACAAACGCCCCTCATGTGCCTGCGATGATTGGTAGCATGGCCTTTGCGGTAAGGGGTCAGATTGAAGAATGGAAGGGGAGGTTGAAGGCGGGAGATGTTTTGTTGTCTAATGCACCTGGTTCGTACGAGGAAGATTTTACCATCCACTCACCGTGCTAATCAGCCGTTCAGAATATGGGGGTACCCACCTCCCAGACCTCACTGTTATTACTCCCGTATTCGATGCACAAGGAAAGGATATCATCTTTTGGACAGCTTCACGAGGCCATCATGCCGATGTATATACCCCTTGACCCCAACTCCCAGCACGTTGCTTGGCTGACACATCCAGATTGGCGGTATCCTACCCGGCTCTATGCCCCCATCCTCGAAGGAACTTGCCCAAGAAGGAGCTTTGTTCAAATCATTTCTATTAATCCGAGACGGAGTTCTTGACGAAGTCGGTCTTGCTCGGCTGCTTTGCGACAAGCCAGCACAGTATCCTGGCTCCAGTGGTACCCGGAGGTACCAAGATAATGTGACAGACTTGAAAGCCCAAGTGGCCGCCAACCACTGTGGTATCCGGCTGATCCATCAGCTTATTGAGGAATATTCTATGGAAGTTGTTCAGGTGAGTTAACCATGCGAAATTGAATCCTCACCCACCAGGCCAGACAACTCACAAGCATGTCTGCTAGGTATATATGAAAGCCATCCAATCCTCTGCCGAACTCGCCATCCGCAATCTCTTTAAACGCCTAGCGCGCGAGTTCCATCAAACAGAGCTGAAAGAGGTTGACTATATGGACGATGGAACACCTATCTGCCTCAAAATTACACTCAATGAGGCTGATGGTTCAGCGGTATTCGACTTCACAGGCACTGGGCCCCAAGTCTACGGTAAGCCGATCTTTCACCACTACTCACATGGGTTGAACTCTGATTAACCACCGCGGGAATCCCAAGGCAACTGGAATGCCCCTATAGCCATAGCATACTCATCCATTATTTTCGCCCTCCGGTGTATCGTCGACTCCGACATCCCGCTGAACCACGGCTGCCTCGCCCCTGTGACCGTCCACGTCCCCAAACCCAGTCTTCTCAATCCAGCTCCCACCGCTGCTGTCTGTGCCGGTAACGTCCTCACCTCGCAACGAATCGTCGACGTAATATTCAAGACCCTCCGCGTCTGTGCCGCCAGCCAAGGCTGCATGAACAATTTCTCATTCGGCACGGACGATTTCGGATACTATGAGACGATCGCAGGAGGTAGTGGAGCGGGTCCGACCTGGTCCGGCACGAATGGCGTACATACGAACATGACGAACACGAGAATTACAGATCCGGAGTCATTGGAACGACGGTATCCGGTTCTTCTCAGGAGGTTTTGTTTCAGGGGTGGTAGTGGTGGAGAAGGAAGGTATAGAGGCGGTGATGGGGTAGTGAGGGATGTCGAGTTTCGGATTCCAATGATGGCATCTATCTTGTCTGAGAGGCGGGTAGTGAAGCCATATGGAATGGACGGGGGAGAAGATGGTCGCTGTGGCAGAAATTTGTGGGTTAAAGGGGAAGACGGGGAGATTATGTCGACTGGGGGAAAGAATTCGGTTGAGATGAAGGCGGGAGATCGTTTGGTTATTGAGACGCCTGGAGGGGGTGGGTATGGAAGCAAGGGCGGTGGTGAGGGCAAGATTGAAAAAGATCAGGCCAAGGTAAATAGGGGATTTGTTCCTATCGCCAACGGATCGGTAGAGATGGCTAGAAGTCTGGCTGAGCAAGTGTAGTGGGATTCCCGAATTTGAGTATACTACATACTATGAGTGATATTGATGCAGATGTCGGCAATGAAAGGATTTGCCCCCCTTGAACAACGTGTTTATTAAGTCACTTTTTCTTTTGAACTGAAGCATCAGTCCCTTCTAGTGAGCCTGGACGGTCCTTGAACCCTGCAGGGACCTATCAAGGCTCAACAGCGTCCAGGCGTCCAACCGACCGATAAGCCCTGCTGGGGGCTCTGCGTGGCTTAGTCTAGAATCAAATCTATAGGATTGAAAGCTATATAATGATGTCAAGCTTATCATGCTGATAAAAGATCGCCGCCGGATCAGACCCTTGCTGGTTACTCCAACGGCGGCTTCTCCAACTGCTGGGATGATCCGCGATAAGAAGCATTCACCATCTTGATTGGCGAGAACATGCAAGGAAAGCCCTTGTTATCACCCATATCCCGTTCTCGAGCAGTGCCGGCCGTGCTCGGCGTCAGCTATCACATTAAACCATGATAAGCCTATCGTTCTCCAGCGGGGTTTATATCTCTAGCAGCAGACAGTGCATGCATCATGTCGCATCAATCCCATTCACACCACTGTGTGAAAACCCACCATGTCTCACGAGCTTCGAGTCCTACCACCAGGTGCCGGATATGGAATTGTCATCGGCATCGGTGGCATCTTCGCCCTATTCATGCTTGGTATTTCCTGGCTTCAAAATCGCTATACCCAATTCTCTACACATCGTGCCGAAGAATTCAACACCGCGTCACGATCTGTCAAGCCGGGCTTGATCTCTGCTGGCATTGTCTCCTCCTGGACATGGTCGGCTACACTTCTAACCAGTTCGACTTTCGCATATTCCTATGGCGTCTGCGGACCCATGTGGTACGGCGCCATCGGCACGCTGCAGATCCTCCTCTTCGCCTTGATCGCCGTCAAGATCAAAGCAAATGCACCGGGCGCACACACCATGCCAGAGATCGTCCTCTCCCGGCACGGCAAGATCGCCCATCTCACCTACTTGTACAATGGTTTGGCTACGAATATGCTTGTTAGCGCCTGTTTGGTGCTAGGTGGCGCGCAGGTGGTGGCGGCAATCACGGGGATGAATGTGTATGCTGCCAATTTCCTCATTCCTGCTGTTGTCGCGGCGTATGTTATTGTCGGTGGATTGCGCGCAACATTCATCGCGGATTATACCCATACCGTTATCCTATTTATCGCTATCTTAGTGTTTGGGTTCTCGGTGTCGGCTACTAGTGATCTCATTGGAAGCCCGGGGAAGTTGTATGATTTGCTGCAGGAGGCATCGCGAGATATGCCAATCGATCGCAATACTGATGGATCATATCTTGCATTTCGGTCCGTGGGTGGCTTGATCTTTGCGGTGGATATATTTGTTTCTGGGTTCAGTACTGTCTGGCTTGATCAAGCTTACTGGCAGCGAGCTATCGCGTCGCGACCGGAGTCATCTGTGAAGGCATATATGCTAGGAGGCGTTGCCTGGTATGGTGAGTGACAGGGCCTTCCCAAAGCCCATGTCTTTTCACTAGGTACTAATCAACCTAGGCATTCCGTTCGGCTTTGCAACAGCGATGGGTCTCGGGTGCGCAGCCCTGACCAGCAACCCAGCGTTCCCGACATACCCCAATCCTCTATCAGCATCGCAAGTCGACGCCGGTCTCTCCGCCCCAGCAACCGCAATCACCCTTCTCGGAAAAGGCGGCGCAGTACTCATGCTCATCCTCCTGTTCATGGCCGTGACTAGTTCCACATCTGCCGAGCTCATCGCCGTGTCATCCCTACTAACCTTCGACGTGTACAAAACCTACATCCGCCCGAACACCGACTCTGCGACACTCGTGCGTGTCAGCCACTGGGGCATTGTCATCTACGCCATCGTCCTGGCCGCATTCTGCTGCATTCTCAATGCCGCAGGCGTCAGTCTCACCTGGCTCCTTACAGTACTGGGAGTGATTGTCGGCGGAGCAGCTATTCCCGTTGGACTCATTCTGCTCTGGGACCGCATGTCCACTGCTGCCGCTATCGCAGCCCCCTGGATCGGATTTGGCTTAGGTATCATTGTCTGGTTCATCACTTCATGGAAGCGATCAGGCGAGATCAGTGTTGCGACGACGGGCGATGCCACGAATGCCGTTGCTGGAAACTTGGCCTCGTTCGGAGTGGGGACTATTTCCGCTGTAATTTTGAGTTTACTATTTCCGGGGAAACGTGGCCACGACACGTCGGCAACGAACAGTATTACAGGGGTCCCTGTCGAACCAGAGAAGACCTCGACAGAGACATCAGCCAAGAAGAACAATGATACCGAAATAGTCACAATGACTGCAACACCCAGTGAGCCGACCACGCAACCGAAGAACGATATAATTGAGTACCTCGAAACTGAGACCATTGAGCCCATGGATCCTGCCCTCGTTAAGAAAGCGGAGCGATTTGCCTGGACAGCGAATGTCATCTTCATTGCCATTGCCGTAATCCTTGTTCCTTTCACTCTGTTTGGGACGCGGTATGTGTATAACAGGGAGTTTTTCATAGGGTGGGTTGTTGTCTCCTTTCTTTGGGTTTGGGCGAGTGTGCTCATTTGTGTGATATATCCGGTGGTAAGTTATGTCTTTGATATCATCAAGTGCAATGCAGGAAGGTCATGTTTACTGACAGACATCGTGCAGGTTGAAAGTGCAGGTGCTTTGCGGGATATTTCAAGGGGGATATGGGGTGACATCAGGGCCATTTGGGGACGTAGGAAGGAGAGATTGCGAACTGGACAGCCAGTATGAAGATTAAACGAAGATTGTTGATGTAATTGTCAGCCTCTCAGAACGGAGGTGAAAAAGAGCCTGTTCTACAGGATCTTCCTGAACTTTATAATTCGTTATTCCTCATTTACGAGGCATTAGTATATATTAACACGAAGATATCGTTATCCAAACCAAAGTAAATAATCTTTCACTCCAGACATCAAGCCGAGAGCTTCAACGCCTCAATCCCGAATTGCGCGTACCCGCCTGACCTTGAGGAGTCTATCGTAATCCCACTCAACCCACGCACCAATGCCCACACTCGCCCGCTCTACCAACCGCGCGAACGCAACTGCATCATTGTCCTTGCGATATCCCTCCCGGCGATATGCCCTCGCAAAGTTAAGCCACACCAGCGTCTCCGACCCAGGAACCACCGACCACCCCAAAGGCCTCTGCACCCGGGGTAGCACACTTAGACGCCCCTCATCATCCTCCGAGACATCTTCCACCACCAAAACCTCCTCAAAATTTTGATACTCTAACATATCGAACACCGACGTGATGACCTTCTTCTCACACTCCAATAGAGATCGGGGAAAGGCGAGGCGGGGGAGCGCAGGCGGGCTGGTCTTATAATTCATGCCTTCATATTCAGGGGCGAAGGCCAGATTTGAGCCTTCAGAAAGAAATTCTAGGTACCGAGAGTCCGGCACGTATAGGGCGTCTAAAGCCGGCTGAAAGGGCCGGGTGAAGTGGAAGCCATCAGGGGTCCAGTGGAAGAGGAGGGTCCCTGCTTGCTGACGCAGCCAGTTTTGTGCTACGGAATGCGCCTCGTGATTGACTAGGAAGGGCGGCACGTCTACTTTCATGGTGGCGAGACTTGAAAGATTGAAGCTGAGGTGGAATTCATCCTTGGATACGCCGTGGGTCTCCCAACACCCCCTTTGGTAGATGTATAGGCCTTGGTGGATGGGGGTGGGGAGGGAGTGTTGCCAGATGGAGAGGCGGAGTTCCGGGGGGAGAAGGCTGAATTTGGGGAATGTGGCGGACGTAGTTGAAAATTCTGGACTAAGCATCGTGATGGGGTGGTAATGGGAGGAGGATCTAATGGAGGAGCAAGAGGGTAGTTGAACACTGGCGGAGGCGGAATGGGTATGCCTGTCCTGGATGAGATGTGGCCGTATCGAAGATGCTGATTGTGTTGGATTTATTAAGTTCTCACCACCGGGCACGCTTTTCCGTGGACAGGGATGAGCAGAGCCCCTGCACGGTCAAAGAATGACCTGATAGGTCATATTTTGAATAATACCAGTCCAGTGTGGGATCATCTTCTTTGCTTAACCGACATCTGCACGTGGTCTATATTTAACCTTCCTGATGATGTCTTTAGTAGATCCGATCACAGGGTGTGGAGCACAGGGCTTCCCATCCTCTCAGCCGTACTCCAGCCAACGGAATCCGCACAGTTAATAATCGAAGAGCTCTTGACCCGAAGACCATTTTCCTGAAACTATATTTAGGGGCTTATTAGAGTTTATTATGGGGGAAGATCTGTTATGCACATTTCTTATAGGTTACCAAAGTGGCTGGTGATCGTCAATGGTCGCCAGTAGTAGTCAATGGTCGCTAGTAGCCGCCAATGGTTTCCGGTAGTCGCCAGCGGTCGCCAAATACTAGAACCGGAAAGATTTAATAAGCTGAGCGAGGGACCCTTTGAGCTGTCTCAGAAGTTGTCGATAAATAGGCGGAGGGCCTTGCAATTTTAGTATGATTTCTGAACTTGTTTGCATTCAACCTTGCCAAAACTCTGCAACTTACTCGAACCACGTGTTATCGTATGACCATGATTGTACACAAACTTCATAGCTATCGAGACACTCCGTCCTTTGGCAGTTTCCAGTGGTTTTATTCTGAATACATCAAAGTGTGCTCATAGCAATACCAATTCATGGTCAATATACTACAGAGAACTCAATATTTAATCTCACTGTGCTGTATCACGTGACTACCGACGCTATTGCGCACCAGCTCCTAGACTATTATATAAGGAGGTAGATGGAAATGCCTTTGTACTATAGTACTTAGAATAAAGGTAGAGGAAAATAGTAAACTACTGTCATGAAATTTTCCTCAACATACTTCCCATTATTGATATCATACAGATTGATAATGAATGAGTTGTGAAAGCTGTCTATCCATCATCTCTAATTAAGTTAAGATTAGGGACTAGTCCTCCCATAAGGCAAGAAACTTAATGCATAGAGTTATTTTGCAAAAGAAACTACACAAAGGGTCCCAGTATCCAAGTAGATCCTAAGAGGCAAGATGGCAGTACGCCTAGAATTGGCCAGTTTCAACTTTCAATACACGAACGAATATAGATATGAATTCCAGTATTATTCTCAAGGAAATCAAGTATTTCAGACCTCCCTGCTGGACTTCAAAGACTATAGTGTGGTAGTAATAACTGAGCTTCGACAGCTGCCATAGATTGCGTTTGTCATTCTCGCTTTTAACAAGTTAAAATTGCAGTAGGGCATTGTGTATATTTGATGTAAAAATAACATGATCTATAGAGGTCAATAAGGTTGTGCTGACGCCGCCAGCGATCGTAACCTCCTATTGCATGTTTTCACGATTTTCCTCGGTCCCTTATTTGGCTATCTGTTCTTCATTGCGTGATGTACAGTTTTTCACTACATTCATCCGCATATTAAGAGTGTCTTAGATACAATGTTGGACGACAGTGCTATCGGGCCGAGCCGCGACTAACAATTGCCCAAGTAGATGGATTATCGCTTCCCCCTTATTCAATAACGGTGAACTGCAGCGTTTTTGAAGCTGGTACCAGAACATTCGGCCGTCCATTATTATTCGGTGGATAGACGACTGTTGTCCCAAACCCAACAACTCTGACAATTGTGTCAAGGTAATCCTCCCTTACTCCCCAATCCCACTAGCTCACCTTGCATCCCTTGAACTGGTATCGGAGGACCTCGCCGGTCTAGGCATCCTCCGGCAGATCAAATTCAATTTCGCACTCCTCAACATGTATCCAGGTCTCGTGGGGTTCAAGAGTAACGAACATGTCGCTCGTACCTACCGTGCACGGGGAATCTTGATCTTCAAACTGGTGGCATCCGACAGTTCTATAACTGCGCTAGGGCCCCCATGTCCCCGTATCTGAAATGCGCCAATAGACACAGAACACCCCCCAATTCGAGAAATCGCTGTTCGAGAAGGTGATCGGTTGAGAGGTACTATCGTCTCCTCCCACTCCATGATATGTGAGCTTCCAGATCCAGGGCCAGCTCTCATCAACCCTCCATGTTACCGGCGCATCTAGCTGAAGACGGAAAATGGGCGTGCATTGAGGGCTTTGCTGGTGTGAGTAATCCCAACTGCATTTCCAGACCAGAAAAAACCCACACACTACCATTACTTTGATTGAAGGCCGAAGGACTTCGTGATCTTTGGATCGACAGTGGCAAATCGCCTTCCACCAATGTGAGGGCTTGGTACTGATGGTCCTCGTTGGAAAACATCAGGCAGGACTTCAAGGGGTCATCCATCCTTTGTCTACTGGGTTTTCTGTAAAGCGAAGACTAATAGTGGCGAAGTAAATTGAACTTGTAGAGGTACAAAAGTATTTGATCACAAAAGCTTGATGCGATGAGCAGCAAATGTGCGGTGGCACAACAACATCAAACAGTAACCACAATATTCTTGGGGGGTGTGCAATTTCACACTCACAATGCCTCCACTGGCAACATTTTTCTCTCTTTCGGATAGTCCCCCAAGTTTGCCCCGATACACGATATAGGAAAGAGTAAGTGTGGAGACGCTAACCCCAACCCAAGCCCCTGTACGGCTCTGATAAAACATAGCACATGGGTAGTGCGCGCTCCAAGGACAGCTTCTGAGGCAAAGACACTGTCTTGTCCAAAGCGCCGGTGTTAGTAATCCCTGCAACAAGCCACTAAGACCATGCCACATCATCTTGCATTGACCCGACCGGGAGAGATAACGTGCGACTTGAGTTAGGGATAAAGTTGTCATCCAGACTTATTGTATCGAATTAGCCTTCGCTGAACTAAAGATAATACAGTTAGAACACCATAATGACGAGGAAATATCACCTGTCTGCCGATGATGCCAAGTTTAATGTTATCAAAGCCAATATCGACAAGTGCTGCCCCCTATGTGACCGTTCGATGTCTTTCAGGTCCTCCCACGAAAGATTGGTGAGGTCAAAGGCTCAGATCCAATTATATCAACAAATATGCTTTCATGATGCATGCGAAAAGTGTACTTCCATGCCACATGGTCCTCTCTGCGAGGTATGCAGACACATGAGGCTCAGTCATGTTGTGTGTTGCGGAATGTGTGGATGCGACACAGATAAGCCAGAGAGCGGGACTGGCTGTAGGGCAGATAGCTGCGAGAATATACACCACATAAGTCACGTTCGACTGCCTTTCGGATCATACGATCAATTACAACAGCGATCAAGGTATTGCGAGATTTGCAGTGTATTCGCACCAGATGTAGAGAGGCTGAAAAGTGTGTATGAATTCGATCGCGATGATAAGATCTATTTGAATGTCGCGAATAAATACAGTCTTCTTGAAAAGGTGAAATTTGGGTTCTCCATTACACTGCGCGTTGGTTCACTCAAAATCGGCCCCCCAGGTAATTAAGCCTTACTTTAACTATGACAAAAGCACTTGGCTAATCAGTCTTCCAGATATACTTTATCATGGTACTGCGGATGAACGGCAATGGAACAATATGATTTCATTGGACATTCCAGCCAAGAACATCAACTGGGAAAGAGTATCTCACTGGCTGCCGGATTGCGATATCAATGATTCTGCTGACCATAGAGATTCCTGTCACTTGGAACCCCCCAAATCTATCTTACCCAGTTTCCGTGTTATCGACACCGAGCAGCAGTGCATCATTATTGCTCCACCATTTTGCAGATACGCCACACTGAGCTACGTTTGGGGGGAGACAAAAGGCTCAGTTCAAGCTCTTGTTTCCAATATCAAAAGTCTTGAAGTTCCAGGGTCCTTAACAAGGACCGGAGTCTCACTATCACCTGTCATTCGCGACGCTATCATGGCATGCCGTCATCTGAGAATCCGATATCTCTGGGTTGACCAACTTTGCATTCTGCAAGATGAGGACATGGAAAAGAAGGCATTGCATTTAAATGCAATGGGAGACATATAAGGCTATCCATACCTTACTCTGGTCGACCTGGTCGGCACCAATGCGGACCACGGACTATATGGGGTAGATGCCAGACAGCGGATCCGGCGATGGAGCGCCAAAGTACAAGGTCTCTATTTTCTGGGGAGAAGTGACCCTTTCGAAGCATTAGTCGCTGAGTCAAAATGGATGACTCGAGGCTGGACATTTCAGGAAACACTGCTATCATCCCGACTACTATTGTTCTCAGACACCAAACTCATCTACGAGTGCTCTGGCAGGGATGGCGTAATTGATGATGAATGTGGGCGCGCCTGGCCTCGCAAAAGAGTGAAAATCGCCTTGGGCTCTTACCAAGGTATTGTTCATGACTACACAAAACGGACCTTCAGCTTCGAATCTGATATATTACGAGGGTTTGCGGGTATCCTACATGCGGGCTATGGTTCCGACCATTACTTCGGACTACCATTCGGCGAGTTTACTAAATCATTGAGTTGGTATACTGAGAATGGTGAATACCCACGCAGAGTTACAGAAACCCGAGATGATATATTTCCATCTTGGTCCTGGTCGTCAACAACAAATAGCGTCACGTTCTTCAAGAGTAGTCAAATAACGCGCACTGTCACTGTGGCCATCTTCGCAATTCCATCGCATCAAGATGAAAATCAGGCTTTCAAGGTCATCACGGACACTTCGGGGTTTGTGCGTGGAGGGGAAATCGAGAGATCGTATCCATTTTATATCTCGTGGGCGCTCCTACTAATTCAGGCTTGGAGACAAGGCTGCTTTCCCGAGAAGATCCCGAAAAAGCTGGACGACTCCCGGTTGACTTGGGTGGATTGCGAACGTATTATCTCAGATATATGGACATTCCCCAAGGACATCAGCCATGTCGCGCGGGGACTCGATTCACAAACCTCCACCGTCTGCGATTTCCATTCGAGATTTCCCGCTCCCCTCCAGACCAAATGTGAGCCTGGTTGTATTATGGTGTACACACAGTCACTACGACTCAGAATCGTACCAGCTACAGAAGGATATGATGAATCCAATCTTCAGGATCAGCAAGGGCGAATTATTGCGTGGCTACTACCACAGACCGCAGACTGGAGCTCGATCAAGATTACGCCTTCTGATGGTAGAACCAGCCGATTTCACGTGATAGCTCTGTCATTTGAAGCTGACCCAGACGGACTGGAACATCGCAATACGTACAAAAGCTGGAAAGCATATAGTGGGCACGGAGACTTAACATGGTATGATTCTTCAGGGAAAGTTCTTCCGTCTGTCAAAAAGCCAAGGATGCTTTTGATGGTGCTGAAAACTGAAAAAGGGGTTAGCAAACGTGTGGCACTTGCTGAAAGTTGGCTTAGAGTTTGGATCCATGCAAAGCCAGAGTTCAAAACATTCATTCTTATATAGAAAGATCTGTATGAGAAAAAGAGACTAGCAAACCACAATGAAGCTAGACTCCTTGAATATGATAGGATCGAACAGCAAAACTGGATGGTATTGATATTTGCCGAGACACTCACTTCCAGCCTACAGCATTCCAGATATGTTGAAACGTGTAGGACTATATTAGGTTCTTAGTATGTCCGTTGACTAATCTAGGGAGCTTGGGACTCATCTCACAAGCTCTGATCAGGATACTGGGCAAAGCCGGGTTTTGATCCGTTTGTATCACTGTCTGCAATGCGCAAGGACAAGCGTTGGCCCAGGCGTCAGACATGAGGCTGTGGCACTGATTGATGGTGGAATGCCACAGTTAGCGTCGGCCATGAATCAGCCCAGTCCAGACACGCTCATGAGGGGTCAAGTAAGCACTAGTAAGCACCTGGTAAGACCCGGTATCAACCTTGTCCAATTTCAGACCGTTGCTTTTCTTTGTTCGCTTTGTTTCTGATGTTTTTGATTGCTCCACTGCGTCTCCCCTTACCCCACACCGGAAATCTAGAGTCTCATGGCCAGTGGTACCCTCACATAGCCTTGTAGGGGGTAAATTGCCCGCCGTAGGGACAAAGATTATGACCACCTCAAGCAGGCAGTAGACAAGGCTGTGCGTATAATGAGCCAATGAGAGGTGATGATTGTAAGCAGAGTATATTTCCATCATCTTAGCTATTCAGGCTTCTTCCTTTCTGTCTCCCACACGTTTTCTCATTCGCATCCCCGATCTTCCCACCCACCACTCGCTTCTCATGTTTGACAAACCCTCCCAACCCAACTCCGTTTTGACCCCAAGATAGCAGTCACTAACTTGGCCGATTTTTTCTCGCAAAACCTCTATGTTCTATCCAATAATTAACATCCCATCACGATGATTTTCGAAGCGCTGGGCTTGCTCGCACTCGCCTACCTGGTGTGGAGCTTGGTGACACTGGAGATCAACTACCGTCGTGCTTCAAGCATGGGAATCCCCTTGGTGCGCCTTTACATCGATCCCCTGAATGTCCTCTGGATGGTTTTCGAACCAATACTCTGGCCTTGGCTGTACAAACTTCCTATCAATTGGCGCAATTACAGCTTCGGTCGCTACTCCCGCCGGGGCTGGTACTTTGCCGATCGCGGCGAGTCCCATCAACGCTATGGGCCCATGTGGGCTCTGGTTACTCCTCGCGATATCTACATTAACGTCGCCGATCCGGATGCAATCCATGACATCTTCCAACGGCGTACTGACTTCATTCGACCAAGTCAATTGTACAGTACGTCCGGATTACTCTGTCATGATTGCGACATTGTGTACAAATTGCTAACCCGGGTTTTGTCTTTAGAGGTACTCGAAGTGTACGGACCATGCATCTCAACAGCTAGCTGGAATGACTGGCCGCGGCACCGAAAGGTCCTAGCAACATCATTTAACGAAAGCGCCATGTCCTTTGTCTGGGAGGAAAGTGTAGAACAGACACGCCAGATGCTGCAGGTCTGGGACTCTTCTGTCGATGGCCACATTCCCAGTGTTGCAAAAAACCCGCGGACCCTCTCGTTGAATGTCCTTGCCGCAACAGGATTCCGCAAATCGTTCCCTTTTCAGAGTGCCAAAGATCATGAAGTGAAGTATGAAGAAGATGAATCAGAGGGCTACCGCGATGCACTCCAGACCGTGCTGGATAACTGCATCCTTCTCATGGTGATGCCTCGGAAACTACTCACTCTGCCTTTCGCACCCGAGTCATGGCATCATCTTGGCAAAGCGGCCACCGCTTTCAAGAAGTATATGGTCCAAATGCTGGACGAAGAAACGAAATCATTGAACACCGGAAGGGCAGGTAGCGGAGGCTTGATGACTTCATTTGTGCGCGCCATGGATCTGAAGCAAAAGGTAGACGGGGAGCAAAAAGCAAATGCAAGTGGCTCACCTCCCAAAGGACTTACGGTAGACGAGATTTTTGGAAACATCTTTGTCATCAACTTTGCGGGTCATGATACAACTGCCAATACGTTGAGCTTTGGCTTGCTGTTGCTTGCCGCATATCCGGAAATCCAAGACTGGGTGGCTGAGGAGTTGCAAGAGCTTGATGAAGAAAATATCAAGGGGCACTATAATGATCTGTTTCCACGCCTGCTTCGGTGTCGCGCCGTCTTGGTATCACCTCCGTTTTCTTGTCCCAAATTACCCACCAATATCACCATGCCGTTTTCTGTTATTTTAATTCAATTGTTGCTAACCATTGACCCCTGTGCCACAGCTCGAGACCCTCCGCCTCTTTCCACCAATTGTATCCCTGCCCAAATGGACCAACGATAACCCCCAGCTACTCAAGCTAGGCGACAGAGAAATAATGATCCCTCCCCACGTGGGAGTCCACCCCAGCCTTCTCGACATGCACATCCATCCCCAGTATTGGGAGGACCCCTTGACATGGAAGCCGTCCCGCTGGATAACCAAATCAGCTGCGTCTAGCGATGTCTCAGAAGAGATCATCGCCCCATCCCGGTCGACCTATTTTCCATGGTCAGACGGGCCTCAAAACTGCCCGGGGAACAAGTTTTCGCAGGTTGAGTTCGTGGCTGTCATGGCAGCCCTCCTCCGGAGTCATCGGGTGCACCCGGTTGCCAACCCTGGGGAAAGCCCGGAGGATACGCGTGCAAGAGTCTTGGCGACAACGCAGGACGTGGATTTGCAATTGCTCCTGCGGATGACGGATGCGGATCAGGTTCAATTGGCGTGTCGTCGGGTAGCCTGAGGTTTGCCTAGTATAGAAGTAAAAGTTGTGGGGGTGATGTAATCGAAGATAAACCATATTGTATATAGCTGGCGGAGTGCCTTGCTTGGGGGTATCTTCCAGCCCCATGTAGGATACAGCAAATTTAGGTTTTGCGTTATTACGCTTATTAAATTGGGAACACATGTGATCGTTGAAATCGAGCTCCTGAGCAGAATCAACTAGCTGTTACGATTGTTCGTGAGCATTACTTTTAGGATCGGAAAACCTCCGAGGCAAGAACATTTACAAGGACTGAGATAGATTACTTGCTATCCAAGGAATAGTGGACGAGCGGATAATTACTCTGAGACCCCCTGAGAGGATCACTCTGATCGCATGATATTCCATGCCGTGACAGATCGTTCGGTTTTGCTTGTTGAATAGTTGGATAGATCACAACTCATTCTTTGCATCAATGTAACACTCCAATCTTTGTACCTAAATACGAATACTTAGAATAAAGAAACGACAAAAGTTGATCGTTTGGCTGTAATTTAGATGCCAATTCCATATTAACTTAGTAATGACATTGAATACTACCAGATTGCCTCCCTACGAACGGCCACAATTTCGGTCCCCATTAGAAGATCATAGCGCACTGTGCGCCGAGATAATATCAAGGGCAATGAAACAAGCAACCATAGATTTTAGGCTGGGTACTCCCAAGGCTGTCAGACGGATCGATTCTCCGGTACAGCCCTGTTTGAACCACATGGCAGCAGCGACGACGCGGCATGGTGAGTAACTTACGTATGACCACTCTCTGCATATTGTAACAAGGGCGCATGGCAGGCCCAAGCAGCGGGTAATTCTTAACAGACGCACAGTCCGTTCCGGGTCCTTGGATTTGATAGGCGAAGCTCAGCATGCAACGCTCTTTAACCCATGCAAGATGCCGATCTCAATATACGTCTTCGAAAAGGCTTATCATAGACTGGGTCCTTAGTCGGCCGTGTAACGTCACGTATTTGCTGCAACCTCCCATCGCAAGAGAACATACCACCGGCCAAGAACTGTTTTACTGATTAATATCTTTTATTCATTCCCCTGATCCGAATGGCGATGAAGATGACTTCCTTTCGACCTCGATATATATTTAAAAATCCGTCATAGCATGACATTCATCACGACCACAACCACCGTCAAGATGGCTGCCAATGACAATTCTAGCGATGGTCTGATATGCGTCCGGCTATTTGCTTATAGTCACCGCAATCCAGGCAGTCTGTGGATGCTTCTATCGATGTGGAGCTTGGGGCCCCAACTCTACATTTTGACTCCCGCAAGTTTCGGTTTGGGAAACACAAGCCAGTGACCAAGATGCCATTCTGTATCTACCGGCGTTGCTAGCTGTGCTGTGCCCTGGTGCAGTGCGAATCGAAGCAGCCAGGGGAGTCGCTGCGCTTCGGGTTCTAGTATCAGGGTTTGGTGCATTCATTGCCACTAAAACCAATTCTTGACAATTGCGGCCTCCATTCCATGGTAGAGAGACCTGGGGATCACAGCTTCAAGATCTTTGACACAATGAGGAGGTAAAAAAAAAGAGAAAAACATACAACAGAAGGTGTATGTCGGTGGTCACCGAGCGCCCCAGATTAGCCCGTCACTGCTTTATTCAGTCTATTCAATCATCTTCAGATTACTTCAGAGATGCTGTCAGTATCCTGAGCCGACCCCTCTAAAATATACTGCGCTACTAAGATATGCTGACCGGGACAGCCAGGCTGACTAAATATAAGATCTATTTTTCTTTTTTACCAGCTAGAATCTATATCTTTTATTCTCCACATGTTCGCTCTTCTCTCTGTGCTCTGATATATACTATTAAATATAATAATAAAATAAATACATTCAAAAATCTATCAGTAAATTAATCTTAATAACCATAACAACTCAGAACACAAATCCAGGGTATTAGATTAGACTAAGAACCAGTATAATAAGACTTTAAGTCTTTTTAATAAATTAGAAAATCTTCTCTTTCTAGACATGTCTTCTACTTATAAAATCCAGCTTTCTTAAGCTATATTCCAGTACCTTAAATCTGCCTGATATACAAACTTACAAAGGATTTATAGAATTTATAAATAAAAATATATAAGATCAGCTGGGAGAATTTCCTATACCTGAAATAATAAAAGAATTTTACTAGTAGTTCAAGTCTGCACTCTGTCTATATTATAATTATAATATACTAACTCATATATCTATAATAATTCAAGATTATATTATAAATGATCTTAAAGAAACTGTTCTATTTTATAAGAATAAAATATCTAAAGACTCTATATTATCTAATAATCTTATGATTATTCTAATACACCTCTAGTACTGTGATTTTAAAGAATATTATAGGAAATACTTTGACAGGTTACAAATTCAGCTTAATATCTTTTTACTATTATATTACTTTATATTAGCAAGAACTGGAAAGATACATAAATCTACAGCTTATCAAGAATTATCACAGAAGAAGACAAGCTTGAGTACTAGTTATAGTAGTAATAATAATAATCTTGAAGCTTATATTTTAGTAGTATATTATAAAATATTTCTTTCTTAACAGAAGTTTATCTTATAGACTGACTCTTGAATAGTATTTTATATTTATTATTAAGTAGATAAATAATATTAAGATACTTATCTTTATATATTCTTATATTTATATAAAAGATTACTAGAAGAAAAAAAAATGGCAGCTTCTAATTCATGGATTTTATAAAATATATAAAATAAAGATTTCTTCTTTTTTTTAATCTCTTAATATTTTTTTATGGCATGCGTAGATTATGCTTTTATAGATTATATATTTATTAAAAAAATCATGAATATAGCTGAAAATATACAGAGTAATAATAATAAGAAAATAATTACTAAACTTAAATTTAGATTAGAGATAGAAGATATTTCTATTTTTTAGTCATATAATAAGCAGGCAGTTGAGGATTCTACTAGTTAGTCTTATAAAATAGATTCTTTTAATAAAAAACTTGCAGAACTTAGATATTATACAAATTATATAGAAAATATTACAAAATATGTCTGCCGCTGATAAGTACTGATAAAAGCTAGTAAGTAATTTATATATATTCTTTATCTCTTACTAATATTGGGCTTATACAGATAAAAGTCACTTTAAAATTATAAGAATAAAGTTTACCAGATATATTAATAAGAATATTTTCAGCAGATTATATATATATTTATTCTCTGAAATAGATAGACCGGCTATCTACCTTAGTATTTCTGACTATTATAAGTATATATAAAACCAGTATAGTATGGAAATTCATACATACTTATAACTTTGGCAGTTGCTCCCCGTTAAGACAGAGTTTGAGTTTCAGAAATAACTGGATATTATTAAACTTAATTAATAGATATAATATTTTACTGATAAGTTAAGTAAGCTTCAAGATTTTTAGTAAGAAGAAAATACAGCTAGAATAATATTAAATATATAATAAAAAACAGAGATTTTATATATAAGAATTTTGAACCTTATAATAAATACAGAGAAGAATATTAGTTATATAACTAACTATTATATATAAACAGATATTTTTTTATTATATATAGAAATGGTGTTAGAGCATGATTTACTTATTTAACTTTTTTCTAGAAATAACTTCCTGTAAAGTCCCACAGGGAGAGCAGCTCTGGAAATTCTTGAAATTATATGTATAGATTACAGTACAAGTACCTACAGTGCAGGAATATAATCTGTAAATAAAAAGTATCTTTATAAATATTTACTTACAGTATAAGTATTTACTTTAATATAAGTAATATTTATTAATAATATAATTATTATTCTTACTGCTATTAGTCCTATTTATATAACTATCATAAAAAGTACTTTTATAAACAGAGTTCTGTGGATTTTATATAATACTATATTACTTATTATTATTAATTTACAGAGCCTGAAAAGTAGATATTATATTATAAATACTACTTGATAAAGCCTGATAATTTACTCTGCTGTGATTTTTTAATTTTCTGATATACTCTGACTAAAGCAGTATATTATCTATTTTATCTCAGAGATAGTAATTTCAAGCCTTATAAGTGCATGAAACAGTTTCTTGATTATAATAAATAAAATAATCATATTAATTCTTATCTTTCCTCAGAGGTACTATCCAACTAATATTATTACTGGTATCCAGCCTGTTCGGAGACCCTAGAGAGTCTGACAGAATTGAAATGGTATTTAGAGGATGTGTACTGTATCTTACCCCTGCAAGGAAAGAAAAGGAAGGCTGATTTAGAATGACTAGGATTTAACATGGTGTGGGAGTTCGCAAAGTAAATGACTTCAGGATCCATCATCCAGTAAAGCATTCCCACTCGCTCTTTAACCACCAGATGCAAATTAGCATTGATGTGGATTGTTATCATGATCTCATCTATATAATAGTCAGTCTTGAAGCATCTAATGTATTGGTTATACCATATACAAGAGTCCTCACCCTCACTCTCTATCCCTAAACATCTCCGGACCGCACTGTTCGCCCCATCGCATGCCACAAGATGGCGGCATTTCACCGTATACTCTTTCTGTGTCGCACGGTTCTTGATAGTGGCTTAAACATAGTCACCGCGCTTTACCAATAATCAATCGCAGCTCTTAGTTATTATTATAACCCCCGAGGTAACTTACGTCAACAAGTCCAACAAACAAGTGATTTTTCCGTATCTCCACCAGATTATTCTTAGATAACCTCTTGGCAACCAGCTCCTCAAACTCTGGCTGTGAGATATTATAAATCATCTACCTCAAGTATTAGTACAAAATTCCAATCCTCTAGATGCTCAAATATTTTCATACCATCAGTATACTCTCCAAAACCTCTGGATCTATGCGCTCATACGGAAGCCTTCCCACCTGCCTGCCACTCAAACTGGTAATAAAATTAACCCAGAACACCTCTCCGCGCTTGGTTCCAATGTTGCGAATTTCATTCACATCCAGCCCATATTATCGACATAGTTCGAGTGTTCTAGGCGACAGTGCATGTGCTTTTAGCACTTGTAGCCTAGTAGGGTAGCGTTCACACAGCAAAGATCGGACTAGGAGAGAAGTAGAAGAAGTCTGTCAGCAAATTTCTTTTTTATCCTGCCTTGAACACGCTTCTCTCGTAACCAATTTACTAACATCGTCGAGGGTATTAACGCCATACCTGCCAAGTTGGGCGAGCAAATACGCAAGGAGTAAGCCACATGGGCCGCCCCCGACGATCAAGATGGGCGCATCGTCGTCAAAGTGGATATCTTCTTTGGTGGGCGACATGCTGTTCGTTGGACTGTCTGTCTATGAGTCTAGTAAAGTGGTCGTCTATTCTATTAATCAACTGTGCCTTTTTATACGACTTTCTCGTCAGGCTGGGCAAGTGGGAAAAGGCCATAGTATCACTACGTAGGATCTATCTACCTATTTGTTGTCCTTGCGGCTGACTTGCCCCCCTTGCATTCCCCCACTCCCATCCGAGTGGGAAAATTGCGGAGATATCGGCGGCTAATATGCGGGGATGTGTCTTGTAGTACTCTTCCATGATTCTAATGCTTCTATTCTTCTTCTCTTTATAAAGTTATTCTATACTTTGATTTTTGTCTCCAGAATGTTGGTGATAAAGATGATGATGATATGTTAGTTATCGACTGTTTCATTCCATATCAGCCAAGTGACACCCTATTCTTCCCCACTTGAGTATCCCCGCCTCTGAATCTAGGAAATGGGCCACCTTCCTCGACAGTAAAGAATGCCAAATCTACGCGACAACACCGATGTATCCCCTTTTTTCTTTGCTTTCAATGGTCACTTCTACCGGTATTGGAAATATCTTATTGACTATCAGGATATGAATTCATCTTGTCTGCGGTACGTAGAAGGTCGAACGAGGACAAAATTGGCGGTGGAATGGAGACCAACAACACCCGAAAGGATGAAAGAAGCTTCCAACAAAACAAACAGCTCAATAACCAGGGTCGACGAAGCCATCACAATATCTAAGAAAATTTACCAAAGTTCTGAGTTCCCACGGCTGCATTGTTATTGATTTGTTGCCCACTGCCGCTGTTAACATTGTTGGTTTGCGCACCCCCTCCGCTATTGAACTGGAATCCTGAGCTTTCGTCCGAAGTATCCGATTTGAGGGACTCCATTTCTTGAATGACCCTTGCAAGCTGGTTGTTCTGATTCGGACTGGCAGACTTGACCGCATGATTGTTGACGATGAGCTGGACGTCCTTGGTGATAGATGCCATCAGCTCTTCAACCTTGTTCCCTTTACCGAATCTTCGGATGAGCTTCAAGTATCGTTTTTCCGCCGCGTCATCTTCACCCGGAATGACCTTTTCGAAGATTTGCCGCAATTTACTGGCCTTTTCATCGCAATCATCAAGGACCTGTTCCAAAGATTTACAAACATCTGCCGGCAAGCGGTCTTTCGCTGGTTCGAGATGATTCCTGCATGTCTGCAGGGAATCGAGGAGGATCGGCAATCGGGCCCCGACTACCTTGAAATTGTCGGATAATTTCTTGTCCTGCCGCATACCCTTGAATATCTTGATCGAGGCATCAATAATTCCGATAATGGCAGAAATGCTGCCAATCACTTCAAGACCTGACATCCTTAGATGGGGCTGATGCTTGGTAGGGGTAAAAGTGGAAGGGGAAGTGATAATCCTAGACCTGCGCGATGTAGGACTTGAGGAAGTTTGGGGCATTTACTTCCAGCCTCACAATGAGGGGAACACTGTATTAAGTACGGAGTATACTTGACTCCTTCCCGTTATAGACTGCACTGTAGCTAAGATGAACCTAATACGCTGGAAAGCAAGATTTGCCTGCATAAGGAAATGTAACGTTATTGGATAGATAGTCCGCTACAGATTCAGCCGATGTGATAGACGCCACTTAGTACTACTAATCACAGACATGGCATCTAATAGCCAATAGAAAATGCTATACACAAGTGAAACATACTCCATATCAGACGCTGCGTACAGTCATGAAGGGAAACTCGCCTTCCATAAGCAGCCACCACAGATTCTTCGCCATCTCCAGCGCTGGCCAATACATTCTCTTTGCTCAACTTGAACGATGCCTTATTGGTGCCCGACTGTGAGCAATCACATTAACCACGGAAGGTGACCTCCGGACCAACCTGACGTATCAGGACCAGCTTCTGTGGGATTGACGAATGTACGGCACCACCAACCTCCCAGACTAAGTGTTCGCTTCAAGGCTGATGCCCAACTTAGTAGGTATTTACGGGCCGGCGGCTGCGGACAGCCAACGAACCCTGCAAGGAACAGATGCTTGCCCACCGCTCGTCCGAACACCCTAGTGAGCAAACTGTGAGGACTAAGCCTCCAATAGGCAACAAGAGCGCAAGAGCCAAGGCAGATCAGTATATATGCAGTGAGATTAACGCAGTAAGAGATGCAGTAAGATCGACGCAGTAAGATCGATGCAGTGTGACTCATGCAGTGTGATTGATGCAGTGTGACTCATGCAGTGTGATTGATGCAGGATGATTGATGCGGTAACTATAATAGCGCAATGATATAGATAGTAGTAGGGTGATCTTCTATACGACTTCGGCAATCTCCGTGTGCGGTTTGAGATCTCATAGTATTTGCTTTTGATTATAGAGACCAGAGGATTCAGCTTTATCGGTGCCTAGTAGTTTAGATAGGTATATAAGGCTCAATGGCCAGTACAGCATATCCTCCACGGCCACTTGTACCGATTCAACCTTTCTGACCATTCTACACCCATTGACTTATCGTACACACTCCCTCTGTTTGTTATAACCTATCTGTTTATCCGTGAAAGAAGCATATTGATTTCGTTCCTTAGTCAAAGCACGGATTTTCCCAGACTCTCCCATAACGAAATGACTGGCACAAATTTCAATAGCCGCGGAGGTACGCAGGCAAATAACGTCAACAACGGAAGCGGGTCGCAAAACAACAACAATGGTTCTGGAATGCAGAACAATTGGACTGGACCTGATGCCACCGTCAACAACAACAACGGAGATGGCAAAAGTTCTCCTGGAGGTTCTCAAGGTCGTAACCACCGGCAAGATGAAGGGGGATATCTACGCGGGAACGGAATTGTACGCGAGGACAGGCCATTTCATCATAGTTGCCTGATCTGTGGTGCAACAACAATCACGGACCTTGCCTTGAGTCTGCACATTAAACTGGCTCACGGTAGTTGCTAGACAGTGATTTGATATCTATCTTGAGCAGTCAACGTGGCACTCTCAGTCTGTCTTTGCAACAATGTTTGAACCCTATGACCAATGTCCAAGTAACGAAGATATCAACCTCAGAATACATTGCCAAGAGGAATGTGGCGATGAATGATTTCTTTGTCCATATCGAAGGTAGTAGATAATCTGATCAAGTTCGTTCGGCAGTGTGTTTTTACGAGCTGCAGGAGAACGAGATACAGAATTCGACTCATGATGTACTGGTCTCATTTGCCTAGATATAACCTTGTTCTACCTCGGGCGTGTAGTGACTCGGTAGGGCAATAGGGGGTTCAAGTGGAAAAATAAGACTGGATTGGACAGCAAGCGGGCCCCTGTAGCGCCTACAAACCACCAATTGTATTCAAATATGCTATGCTTATTGTTTAACCTCTATTATCAACCTGGAACTGAGAGCCTGGAATGGTTGTATGTACTACCAGTAGGCTGGGAGGTGTCTATAAAACTTGGGCTGAATGGAAATGAAGATGGGAGACGTAAGGAAGCATAGAGCAAACAGTCAGAAAGACAATAAATTAGCAAAGTTTGTTATATTACTTGGAAGATCCCAACTCGCGCCTGTCAGTTCCACCTTGATCAGATTATTGAGATATACTATTTCTTTCGCACCTTTTGCCAATTGCCGTTCTATCTCACAACCTTTTAAGGCAAATATAATACACAATACCAAGGGATGAGCAGCTTCCCCCAAGCAGAAAAAGGCATTGCCAACTAACTGCGTGGGTAACTTACCTCGGCAAACTTACCATACCGTAACGAACCACATGGGGTCCACAACACGCTAGACTGAAACCGGTTACTCGCAACGGTATACACCACGTGATCTCCACGCGCCGGCCGAAAACCCCGCGTGCATCCCAAAGACCATGAATCATCGACCAGCAAGATCGATGCTATGATTGGTACTTTCTGGTTCAAAGCTCTAGACTTCTTGCACATCCTGGACTATCAGTGCCTATCAGACCAGCTGTACCCTATCAAATTATTCCCAACTGTTCTGGGCCGTTGAGATCCCAACAGTTAGCAGTACACCTCTGAAGACCAGGCGAAAAGTCAACGGAGTAACTCTCCCAAAGAGACTAGCTCAGACCCGTTTGGGTTTCTCCGGAGAGGGCCTGAACCAGTTGGAGGGTCGCTGTGACTACAGCCTTTCCACTTTACGGTGATGTCAACTGTCTGATGAGTCTGGACATATGTTTGTCAGGAATTAATTATCTTGTCCTGGAATTATTTAATGCTAAAATCAATATAACCGAGTCTCTTCGGTATATTGTCATCGATGATGGACCTACACTGATCATATTGATTTCTGAATCAATTATTAAAGATATTAAGAAGGAGGCTATTACTAAGATCTTTAGTATTAAGATATATAAAACAATTAAAAATAGTCTTATATACAGAATGGAACTTGAGCAGGGGAAGGAGCTTACAGAATATATCTTAATAATTATAATAGAACAAGGAATAATTATAAATTTATTCCTAGATCTAGACTACGGTATTAAATTTAGCCACAAGCTATATACCTAGTGCTTTAAAACTCTTCCTTGATTTTATTTAAAATAATTTATAGCTTTACACTGTTTTTTACTACCATTTAGCCATCAGGTATATCTCTAAAAAGTATAATCTGTTCTTTCTCCTTATTATTAATCTTATAAAAAGTAACATTACATTCTTTCCAGAAAACTATTTAGTTCTTGCCAGTAATCATTATAATACGGTTGTCAGGAATATTACCGAAGTCTATAGAACTATCAAGAAGAAACACTTTTAAAGTCTGATATAATGTTAGATATAATATAAGCTTCATGGAGATAATCTACCATAAAAAATCTCTGATATAGAGTATTTAATAGAAAGATATAAATTATCTCTAATCTTGAGCACATTCTGTACCTTCTTTTATTTAATAATAGAATAATACTTATAATAACCTGATTTACAGTACTATAAAGTTATATAACCAAGATCTTTATTATATAGTGTGAATATAGTTGTATTGAGTTATAGTTATCTTGTAGTAGGTATTAAGTCTAAACTACTTATAAAGAGGAAAACATGTGTCATAATATATTATATAATATTTATACTACTGAAGATACCTATTACCCCATTTCAGGTACTAATAATAAAAAGTATAATATATATATTACATAGGCATCAATATAACATATCAGAAGATTAGAAGACTGATATTATGACAGAAGATTGTGGGCTGGTTGCAGTTATTACTTTGTTTCTAAGGCAAACATGTGCTAGTAGAGTTGTTCCGCATTGCATCACGCAGAAGGGATTCGCTGGTGGTCACCCACCCAACTACTAACCTCCCGGCGTGTGGCTTAAGTATGGCTGAGCGGACGGGAAGCCCTGTTTTCCACACCCTGTGGTCGTATGTGTTTTGCTTCTCTCACACACCGCTCATATAGGTATATGCACTGTAATATTAGACTTTTGGAAGATACTTGATCTTCACTATTCCCCGAAACTACTTGCAAGGTGATCACCGATGTACTTGATGCCCTCCGCGCGGTAAACGTCCGACCTAACATATGAGAGATTCGAGACAGTATTGTCAAAGAAAATTATTTCCGGATTATCGATATTGTATCTCGGCCAGTGGACATTCTCTAAGAAAACAGCTAATTCAGCTCTTGTTCGAAATTGCGTACTAATCATAAAAATGGGTTGTGGGCCCTTACCTCCAGAGTAATTTGGGTCCAATGTTGTCACAAAACTGACCCACATTCTTGACATAATTGTGCTCAGGTGTGAATAACTATTCGGTATGCTCTCCATGGTCGTCTTGTTGAAGTCATACCACACGCCATCACCGTTATGAAAGACGTAGGGAATTTCTGAAGCATGAGTGGCCCCGACATAGGATCCAGCAGCAGGGCCATTCCCAGGACTGACAGCATCAAACCTGTAGCTATACACCGAGACATTGCGGGATGACCATGCCTGGCTAGCCAACCTACGCGGGCCATGGATGTTTACATCGCCCTGAAATGCGGCCACACGCTTGTATTGCCTTCCATATCCGGACGGTGGCTTTCCAACCATTATGGCGGGGATCCCAATCTGAGGGATGTTTGGGTACAGGGCCTCCAAAATATCAGTGGTAGCGTTGTCGAGGCCCCAGTCTTTGACTAGCTCTCGAAACTCGGCATCCGTGTTGACTCCCGGTACAGCAAATGCTGTCCCTTCGTCGGCGTTAGCTCCAATCAGGTATGGAACTTTGACATATTTGCCCTTCTGAAGCTGAATCGTGCCACTTCCTTCAATGAAGTCGTCATCTATGACAGGAATGAATTTCGCTCCGCTGAGGCCTGACATAGAGTGCTCGGGTACAATAGACGTGTTATCGAAAATACTGTGCAATGTATCAGTTGGGATCGTTCGGAGACAAGCCAAAGTATCCGTTGCTGAACTGCAGCCCGATGCATCCACAATGCCATCATAATAGGGCTGCCAATCGTCAGGTGTCGGATAACGTTGATAAACACTCGGGGCACCACTTTCACTGATTGCTGCACGGAATATACCATCATCGCGCCCTCCGTAAGCAACCAGATGCGTGCCAACACTATTAGCGCCGGAACTTTCGCCCCAGATCGTAACCTGAGCAGGGTCGCCACCAAAAGCAGCAATGTCTAAGTCATGGTCAGATCCGTACTATAGGTTCAGTACAAATATACGTACTCTCTTGTATCCAATGCAAAGCTAAGCGTTGGTCTCTAAGTCCCAGGTTCCCTACTCCGGCTTCCTTCATCTCGTTGCTCCACATGAAACCCCAGCAATGAAGACGATAATTTAGACTGACTGCGACAATGGGCTTTCCCATTTGGACTGACTGGTCAACAATGAAGGAAAGATTGTACTGTTTCTCTGATGAAGAGCCGGAAGTGAATCCGCCACCATGAATCCAGACTGCGCCCGAGTGCAAGGTCAGTTCTAGCCTTTATGATTAGATCCGGGATGATTACTGACCAGCAACGGGCAGACTGCTATGGTGAGCGATGCTTGCTGGGCGGACGACATTCAGTCTAAGGCAGGCTTCAGAAGCACCCTTAGTCTGATTAAACCCGACACAAGCGGGTGAGTATTCCGTTGCATTTCTTGGTACCGGCCAGGAGGTGTTCATTGGCCGTGGGGTCTGCAAGCGAAGTTCACCAATAGGTTGCTGTGCATAAGGCATGCCAAGGAAGAAGTCTTGATCATAGTCTGGGTTGTGAAGTCCATAGTAGGTGCCATTCTGTACAGTAACTGAGGGGTTTGGAGTTATTCCCCGATGTCCTACTTTTCCGGCACTTGCAATCAATGGAATAACAAGTGCTAATAGAGAAAGCGACGGAACAAGCATCATGGGGCCTTCCCTGGGAATATGTGACCTTCAATTTGTCTGAGGTTAAAGAAAAACGTTCTTGCGTGACTAGAGGGCATTTACATACTAAGTAACTAACCGAGATGAGGAAGATAGCCGGAACAGATCCGGAACATAGCCGGACGTTGCTCCACATTTGAAACTTTATCAGAAAGCCAATGTATGAGTCAATTATTTGCCTGTTACTAGCCGTGCTACTCACTTGGATGAAACGGTTTATTGGACTATGGGACTAAACTAAGATACCGCGTATTTCCGGATCTGCAGCGGAGGTAACATGAGAAGAGCAATTAGCGCGGAAAACGTCCGCTATTAGCTGCTGAGAATCGAAGCCGCAAATGGGGGGAAATGATGTCTTCTTACCAATCGGACGAGCCGGACCGATCAGGGTATTCAAAGCCCTCATCTCACATTCTCTTACCGTCCAGTGCAGCATGGGTTAAAAGCCTAGACCTTGAAACGCTGATGCCAGAAATGCAGAGACGGGCGGGTGGATGTTAACCATAGAGGCAGGGGTCACAGTGGTCTTGGCCGTCAGTTAACGCATACTAAGCACTGCTCGACATACAATGTTGACTGGGTGATTAAATGCTTTAAGAACAACAAAGAGCAGGCAACAGGAGACTTATTCGACCGTAAAAAAGAACTGATCGAATGGATCGATGTCCATTAACAGATCCTCCTCGAGTTCCATACCATCTATATCACCCCAATCACCAGGATCAGGGAACATCTGCGCACCCTGTGTCCCGTTCAAAACTGGATCTAATGCAACCTCGCCTGTCTCAGCACTCCGGATTGCACCAGCCAACCAATCATCGTTCCAGACAGTGTACGAATCCTCTCTATCCCTAGCATGCGCAGTCGAACCTCCGTCTACGGTCGGATCTATCGCGAGGATCTGGTCCATGTAGTCCTGTACCGTGCGGTAAACCTCTCCCGCGACGCGGTTGCGGAACTTTGTCACTGCATCATTGAAGCTGGTCAGGATTTGATGGTAAAGCTGGGCCTGTGGGCTAGTTCGGCCAATATCATCGAGGAGATGTAAGGTGCTGTTGAAGAGACTCTGAATGTCACGGCGAGGCTCTCCAGCAAACATAGAGAAGCCTAGGATAAGGCCGGCGCCAAAAATCCAAGCTCTATGGGTAAACATTAATATCAAGTCTTTTCAAAATAGGTTTGGAAGGAAGGAGCTTGAACAAAGCGAGGAGGTAAAGGGGGGCATACTTGAGGAGACAAAAGTTTCGGAAAACGAGTCCCGCCGACTTTGCCCGTCGACACATATCTATCATGTATAAGGAAGAACTTACGCACACCTGGGCCAGTTTGGATACTTTATTGTTCTTAATAGCGACATCAGAGGCCTCATCCGGGTCACTGATCAAATGGTCTGGTGCTTTCCCACGAAGACGAGATACGAGATACGCGATCAGATACGGCCGGGTTACGAGAATTACCGCAAAGTAGTATAGGCAGGAAACATGAATGCTTCCAACAAGTCGCTGCCGATCTGCAGGTTCCAGGAATTGTAGGCCGTGGGAAACACTCCGGAACTGGCGGAGAGAAGCGGGCAGGTCAGAACTCCATTTCCGGAGTTGCGAAAGCAGGCCCTCGGCTGTGGGGACGTCGAGAAGCCCGCCATTGCTGAGTGTGTCGACGATATTAATGAGTAAAGTGCATCCGTTGCCAATGGCATAGAATGCTGAGTGAGAATTCAACTCATCCGTATCCGACATACTCTGCACTAGGGGGAGGCTTCTTGGTCTGGACAAGACAAAGCTGCTGAGAATATCAAGATTACGCATGCTGTGCCAGATTCTTCGTCTGCCAGGCTTTGTCAGTGTCACTCGTTGGCACTAGCATTCGATTGCTATAACTCACCTACTTTCATAATCTTCTTTGGAGAGCGTACTATCGTAACCCTCAATGCTATGAAGCTCTAGGATTATGGCTGCTCGTGCAGCTACCCCAAGAAACATTGAAGCGGCATTTCGATTGCAGGCGCCCAGCATGTAAAATGCCATTAGCAAAAATAGCCGTACAGTCCCGACGTTCTGGCCCATCAGCATGTCGTTGAACGCTGCCTGGCGTGCACGACGGAAGTACTCGTTCGCTACCTGGGAGTCTCTATCTGATCCTCTAACTTGGGCACCAATAGATAGGGCGACGCCTATGGCTGCGACATCCTCCTGCCTCACAGCTGCAGTGGATATGGGCTGCCGCGAGGAGGTGTGTGCTTCAAGTAAGGTCTCGACCTCCTGGGCTGTGAAAAGATCCAGAATTCCGCTTGTCTGTGTACATTTTAGAGACGAATGTAGCTGGCTTCATCCTAGGTACTTACTGCCTCATAATAATATTCTAAGTATGAATGAATTCTTTTGGGCTCGATATTCTGATCGTCCTCGGTTGTAGAACAAAGATCAGTAGCAATTATAATGTGGTGTCGCTCAGCATCCGTAAAAGGCACCGAGCCCACATAGGCCTTAACAATTTTCCGAAGGAAATGTAAGAACGACATAGCGGAAGTTTCGCCCACATCAACTACAAGAAAGCATAGTTTAAGTTCTCGAGATTCTGTATCGGGCTCATGAATAGTTCCACACCTTTTGTTGACTGTTCCGGTGCTAAAGATAGCCGCTCGCGCAAAGAGGTTTCAGGGGGGCGAGTATCATCACTCCGTGACTCGGGTGTGACCATCTCGGATACTAGAGTCTCAAACTCGAATGGTGTGTTCTCATTCTCAGCGGCGGTAACCCTATTGCTCTGCGAAAAGCCATCCTGCCTGTCAGTGACCCGGCTGTGTGTATTCTGAACGCCATCACCCGTTCTCCGTTTGCGACGGTCCATCCCAGAATAAGCACATGTATGGGCTTGTCCCCGTCGCATACATGAGGAACATGGGTGTTGTGAGTCGCACCGGATCTTCAGAATCTTGCAAGTCTGACAAGCGTGGCTGGACCGTCGTCGATCTTCCGGGCGCACTTTCGGACGTGGCATGACCGGGAAAACGTATTGTAGGGTTTGTCAGTTGTGAAAAGGTAGGGAATTCTAACCAGGGGAGTGGAAGGCCTCCAGGGAAGATACTCGGAACTGGGTCTAGGCTCTCCAATGTTTATTTGTCTTTTTCCAATCATTCTGGGCACAGATCCTACCCCGCACTAGAGGCTAGGCGTTGCTGTGATAAGTCTGAGATGCAACAAACGGTTAGATAGGGAAAATTCGAAGGCGAAAATGACGTCCCCGAGTCTTATCTGTGCTTTATGTATGCCCTTTTGCTTGTATGCGGTGCTTCAGCCCTGATAGTGGAGGGGTTAAAGATCTCGTGACCTGATTACGGGGACAATCGGCAGGTATGGTGTGCCCTATGAGAAGATACCCACTACATCAATTACTCTATTCTTTTCCGGTTCATTTCTCTGGGAGAAAAAAAATAATAATAAAAAAGAGTTATCGATGAAAGTACCAGGGAGTGAAAGATACGGCCCATACCGGCCGGGTATTTCCCGCCCCTTATCCGCCCCTTTCCCGTTCCCTTCTGCGATCAGAACATTTCCGTTAAGCAAGTTTGGGGGACACCGTCGGTTGAACCGAGTCCACTTCCCGAATTGAGTGCCCAAACATTCTATTCGATTCCACAGAATTCCTATCCCTCATCTTCTTCGCTGTGTCGCGCCCAGCCCCTGGTACTCGATACTCAAGCTTCGTCTTGGTGCCCATATGCACACCCGTAGGTGCGGGGTGTGTCCAGGGAAGATATTCTGGCATGAGTCCTAACTGAATCAGAGCAGTGAGTTGATCCCACGCAATGTGCTCGTGGTACAGCCGGTCACCCCTTATGTTGACAACTGCGGTAAACGGTATTTCTAATTTGCGACCGGTGGGTGGGATGCCAGGAAGCCTGCTAGAGATTAGTTCGAGTAGAGCAAGCAGTTGGGTTGCGAAAGAATAATAAGATGGAATAAGTCCTTACAGCCAGTCAATCTGGGTGTCGTGCGTGAACTTGTATATAAACTCATCAATGACACGATCAATACCCACCGTCCGACTGATAAGCTCAAGTTCCGCGTCTTCAGGGTTATTGAAAACGAAGTGGTTCTGGTAGAAGTATGAGAGGCGATCCCTTCCAATTCCTCCCGTTAACTGCAAGTTGTTCGGCTCAGTTCAATGTTAATAAGTATTCGGCACTTTGGATCTTACCGTGGGAATATGATTCACATACGGCTCTTGCACCATGGTCGCCATCGTATGAGGTACAGAGCGCGTCTCAAACTCATGATACGTATGTTCTTCCCAAATGGCCTCTAAATCAAAATATGGAGCTCCCATTAGAGGTTTCAGGAAGCTCAGGTTCCGTGTGTGTGATACAGACTCGGCGGTGTAATCGAACGCCGGCTGGAAAGGGGTGGCAAACTGATATGTACTGACAGCTGCGTATCCATACGCCTGGCAATTCACGGTTTTGGATACCAATTTTGCTGTCGCGGACGCTCCAGCCAAGTGCTGAAGCATTGGGAAGACTGGTTTGGGAATCGGCGAATCCACATTCCCATATACCACCACTCCGACAACCTCCTGGTGAGCGTGCGCTGATGCAGCGACCTTCAGCCATGCGTCGGGGTCGTATGCTGGAACAGAGATGTTAGCTGCAGTGTTCAAGTACGTAAAGAGTACTGTACGCACCGATAAGTCCAACTTTCCCTTTGGGCTGGCAGTTGTCGCAACTGGACAACGCTTCGAGGGCAGAGGATATGCCATCTTGTTTACCCTCCAAGCCACCTAAGCATACTGCCGCCACCGCGTAGCCTTCTTCAGCCCATTTGAGGAACGGCGAGGGGACTCCATCGTCTAGACGCACCCCTCCGAGGTCTCTCCCAGAAGTCAATATGATCATACCAGGACCCGTGCCGAGGCGTGACAGGGGGTGTAGCAAGTAGACGCCCGGTGCATGCACTTGTTGATTTGGCACAGGGAGGCTGGGGGGAGGGTCAATTGCTTGGCTGGTCATGTTTGTGTATTCTCCAGGACAAATTGGTGCTATATCGAAGCTTATGGCTTTTGAAGCAGGTGGGAAGTCGAGAACGTCGCTGTCATGAGCCAAGATAAAGTGATCAAGCAATGCTATAGAGGGCCACGATACCGGATATCATATATGGAAGATTCAGTCGCCAATTTGCTCCGTATCAGCCCATAAATCTGGTTTTCCGGGTATCGTATCGGTTGCTCATTCGGATCCGGCTTTGGAATTGATTGCGATGGTACGTTTTCCGCCGCTGTTCGGCTACGCGCCCGGATGTCCACGGACAGAATGCTTCCGCCCCGGAGTTCAAGATGTCATTAGGTCTTCCCACCTAATTTACTGCCTTCAGATACACAGACAGCGTTTCCACGTAGAACTACTGTTCTCCTGTGAAAGACCATTTCTAAGTCTGGGCGTTTGGGGTTCTGTGTTCACTATGCTTATGAATCGAATACGCTTCCAATGCATCAAAGACTCACTTCCTCTAACCGCAATTCGATTATACTGTAGAATGAGGGATCTAATAGGCTATTTTATGGAATGCTAGGCAGATAGACACACATTTGTCTGGAGAAGGTCTAGCAAAGCTTCCGAGCCTTAAGTGGTCCTTCACCGCTGAACTTTGCCCACCGATGAAAGCACGACGCCGTCTGTAGCCTGGTGAATGCACCCTAGAGATTAGAGCGGCCACGGGGAAGCCTATCATGATCATTAAATGCGCTGATCTGCAAGTTGAAATCCTTAGTGTTAGTGAATTATGGCGACTTGAACACAGAATACTCTTATTTGAACCAACTTACATAAGAAGGATTCAGCGAGTCAACACTGGCAACTCCCAGCAAAGCCATGGTCGTCTCAACTTCATTTTTCAGAATTCTGATTGCCTTGTCGACGCCTGGCTCGCCAAGTGCCAAGGCGTAAAGAAATGCTCGCCCCAGTCCGACGCCTTTTGCGCCTAAAGCAAGAGCTTTCACAATATCAGAACCGCGACTGATACCCCCATCGACAATAACGTCACAACGGCGAAGGACTTCGGGGCAGTGTGCATGGATGGCAAGAAGGGTATCTACAGCAGAGGGAGCCCCCTCGAGCTGTCGTCCTCCGTGGTTCGACAGCCACGGATGTACTCCGTACTTCATGCATAGTGCAGCATCTTCCCAGGATTGAATGCCCTTTATCGCAATTGGCAGATCCGTTATCTTTCGTAGCCACGAAACTGCGGACATCCAGTCAAAGTCGGGGAAGAGGTGGCTATATCTCGTCAGGTCATTTTCTCATCAATCATATCCGGACTTATTAGGAACGCACGACCGCGAAACTGTAGGACCACTGGCAAACGCATTGTCTTCACCCTCTTGCTTCTCAGAAAGCTCCTGTTCCTGTGGAAAAATATTGTTAATCCTTGAGATAGAACCGAGAGAGAATGATACGCATACCCTGATGATTAAACGCACATCACGTTCTCGCTTGCCAACTCGATTGGCATCAACAGTTAAAGCAAACCCCCGGTAACCCAACGAAATAGCTTGTTTTATTTCCTTCTCCGTCACGGAAAGGTCCTCCAGAGCATATATCTGCCAGTACAATGTCTGCGTGTCCGCACGCGCATCTGCCAACTGTTCCTGCGAACAACCGGTGTTGTTCGGTACCCAGTGAAGAATGCCATGTTTCCCAGCAGCTTTGGTCAAAGCCAGGTCTCCACTCGGATGCGCCAGCTTACCACCTCCTGCAGGGCAGATGAAAAATGGCGCTGAGTATTTCGTTCCAAGAATGGATGTCGTTAAGTCGATGGCCCGGATGGGTCTTAGAACTCGCGGACAAAAGCGGATACGTTTCCAACTATTCTGGTTCCATTGAACAGTTTCTTCATCTTCAGCGCCAGATTTGAAAACTGCACGTCGCTCCAAATGCATTAATTAGCCACGGAGACAGCAATTCGTCTTCCTCTGGTGGTACTCACAGGCAAACGAGCGCGCGGGTAATATTTGAGAGGCAGAAAGTTCAAAGTCGTGAATGTTGACAACGGATCTCAAAAGTGAAGGGATGCTCTTCTGGAGACTACTTTCCGAGGAAGACATCTTCATTTGTGCCGAGGCGGGTGTGGTATTCATATCGGAATCTGCAACGGGGCCGAGATGGGCTCTATTCGCATATCAGTACAGTCGCACATTAGATAAATGTCCAATCAGAGGATTCCTCATACTCTCGCGATAGATGTTTCTCAATCACGTTATTTGGGTGGATGGGCTCGAATGCTTCTGTTGCATCCCGTCCACCATACTTCAGGATGATGCTTGACCCGCCAGGATGGGAGTCCAAGTACGAACTCAGGTCGTAAACATTTCCTTTGATGATAACCAAACATCGGTCTTTCGACCTGTGCTGGCTAACTTCAGCTCTAGAGGGTATTAGCAGCTGTTCACGGAATCCAAAAGCTTCTGACTCACCTGGTCAACATATTCGTATATCCTAGGTGATCAACTTTTTTGTCACTACGAAGCTGAGAGCTGTAATTGAGTAGCTCTTAAAAATGCTGGTCTTATTGGATTGATTGAATGTCCGTGCATTGATCACGGTTACTCCAATCCGGAAAAGGGTCATACTTTATCTCGGCTAAGGGCCGGCAGCAGTATGTGGGGCACGGATATTGCCCCTGCAGCATACACCTTCTGTCTTACTATTTCAGAGATATTAGTTCTGTCTTGATGAGAACCACGTCCCAAGTTCAAAGACAGAAAACATGGAGAAAGTTTTCGCCAAGATAGCACAAGATACCACCAAGTTCGATCTTGGAGATGAAGAAGTACGACTTCATGCCTGACATAACGATAACCTCAACTTCAAGCTGACGAGGTACAGGGCTGGAGAAAGCTGTATGAACCTCTATATCCCAAAGCACCGGACAATGTCGGAATAGTGAAGGACGAGCAATACGGACCGGCCGAGCGTAACCGATTGGATGTATATTTTCCTGCCGAGGAAAAGCCGGGAGGACATCCTGTTGTACTCTTCGTTCACGGAGGGGGTTTTTTCTCTGGAGACAAAGGATGGAGTGAAAAGGTACTTGCATTCTACAATTGAAACACCCATCCAAATCCTTACTCACCGACACAAGTGCTGGGCGAATGTGGGATTCTACTTTGCGCAGCGTGGATTCGTCACGGTTCTCGCAAACCATCGACTCGTCCCGCACGTTGTCTACCCTGGAGGGGCCGATGATATGCAGCTTGCTCGGGAATGGATCTTTGAAAATATTGCAAAGCAAAAGTACGGCAGAGGATCACCGGAGAAGGTCATCCTTTTGGGTCACTCGTCCGGTGGGGCACATATCGCCATGAACCTCTACGCCGCAGGTGATGAATTTCTTGACAACACTCACCATCATTCATTACTGACTCGAGAAATAGGGGATCCAAAGCGAGTATCGAAAGTCCCACTATTCCCCCCTGTTGCGGGTGTTATCTACCTAAGTGTACCATTCTGGTTTGATCGGAGAAAGCCTGTGCGACAGAGGGTCATCCGCCACTATTATGGATCGGATGCTGAGGAGGTCTGGGGTGTAAGTCACATGAACTCGGTGTTTTATCAGATTCTAAACTGCACTACAGCCTTTTTCTGCCCTAGGGCTCTTCAGAAATCTACCAGACGACTCTCCATTGTTGTAAGCATATTCTACTTCTCCTCTGACTAAATATATTACACCCACATACTCTGCGCTGACAATGTGACTAGGGATTCTGAGCATTTGCCGGTCTACATCGGAAGTGTCAAGTGGGAGGTGTAAGTCACGGAGATATTAATTGAAGAGCCCATCAGTATGCAAAGCTGATCTGACAATAATTGAAACTGCTAGAAAAGAAACAGCTGATGCCACTGTGGCTTTTTTCAATGCCTATCGTGAACGGAGTAAACCTCCAGGAACGCTACCAGTGTTCCATGTACAGGACAGACATAATCATGTCAGGTCAGTTATGATTTTTTCTGACCCTAGTCTTCCATTGTTGGTTCTAATACCTTTAACAGCAACGTCCTATCCATTGGAACTGAAGATTCTGCACAGGCGGAAAGACTATTGGACTTCATGCAAACTTGTGTGGCAAAGGTCAACCAAAGAATTCAGCGTACGCTTTCTGTGGATAGCTATCCTAACAATAAGGGTGAAGTTTGTTAACAATCTTTGACAGATGAGAATGGGACCATGAATAAGGAAAGTCTACGCTCTGGCCGCCTTTGAATATTCGTTGACATGAAGTGAGAAAGAAGGATGTTGGTCAGAAGTCGAATCCACGATTCAAATGTTGAGAAAAAGAGAAGTAAATAAGATATATACATTAGTAAATAAAGGGAATTAGCTGCTTATTAAATAAAAGTACTTATAAATAGTAAGACCGAACAAGGAAGCAGAGAAGATAAAGATGGAATAAAATTAGCAGGAATAGACGTTTTGTGGACTTCCGACAATCTATATGCTAGACTGCCCAAAGGCCCCTCAAAACGATGACAAAGTAGACGAAGAAATTCGAAATGATTTGATATCAAGCCATCCTTGAAGACATACACTGAGTATCTCTCGGACTAGGCCATCATCGTCCAAAGCAACTATGAAGGATAATACTTTATTTTCCTAGGAGCCCATTGCATGCGCTGGGCATACAATCTGATGTATAACGTTTCATTTGATCATTCTGATATACGTGGGGAAGTGTAGAGTGGGCAAGGGGAGCCTCGTCTGCTACTAGAAGAACATGGTAATGCAGTAACTGCCACAGATGCCATACAATTATCAGTTTGCAGTTACACTCTGCTGGTAAGCAAAGTTTCGCTCGACTGACTCCTTGAACCACTCCCCTACACTCTTCGGGGGGCTGAGAAACGTCCAGGATTAGCGAGCTACCCCAACATAAGGATGTCTGAACTTACTATTTCTTTTGCGGGCCTTGCATAATATAATCACGCCTTCCCTGGTTAAAATATGCAATTGAGTAACGTGACGGCGATTCTCCTACATCCATCGCTCGCACTCGGTGGAAGGTCGATTTCAGGCGATCGTCCGACCACGCCACTACAGAGGCATTTTATGTTAGAACGCGTACCCCGCCAATGATCCAACGCAATATGCTTGACTCACTCAGCATGTCACCGATGTTAACAACAATCTGTCCGGTCTTGGCAGGGAGAGGACTGAAAACGTCACCCATTGCGAAACTCGTATGCGATTCACGGCCTGGACAGATCTCCAAACCGTCTTCACCATCTCGCTGGAATAGTAGGGTAAGACACCCGATGTCGGTATGACTTCCAGCCCGCCAGGTACCAGCAGCATCTACGGTGGGTGGATAATGGATCAGCCGTAGCTGCGTGAGACAGTCAGGCTTGGTCACATCGTTTGCGACACAGAAGTAATCGGATGGAAATCCCAGTGCAGTCGCAAAGCAGGTAACTACCCGAACTGATTAGACTTGGCTAACATGTTGTACTGTTGAAGCGGCACGTACATAGTTGTTCCGAAATTATCGCACATTTCGCCATGAAGTGAGTAGTAGCATCCCGAAATCCTGGGACATCCTCATCGCTTGGCCAGTGAGACCCATGTTGGAGCCAGAGAGATTCCTTCTGGTCATACAAGCCAGTGCTGGGACGCCGCTGGGCCTTTGTGTAGTCAGTATATATCACTCTCGCCCCTTTGCAGGAACGCGACGCTTGCCTTGTATTCCCACCCATTATTAGTAACGTTACTGTGAGGAGTCTTCCCCTTGACGTCCGATGGCAAGTCAAAGAAGGACTTTGATATGGCAAATTGCCGCTCGATTTCTTCAACGGAAAGTCCATGGTCAACCAGTGTCAAGAATCCGGCTGTTTCGGCAGCATGCACCAGTTGTTGGGTAATCTCATCTTTTCTTCTCTCGAAGTCTATTCCAGAGAGTCTCCGGTGTTAGTATCTCTTAATCTCTGCAGCGTTCTCCCACTTACCGTCGAGAGAGATAACAGGTACCACGCGCTCGGCCATTCTGGTAAGGCTTTGTTGACAGACTGGGTTGTACTATGCTTCAGTGAGGGGATATATATATAATGCTTGCACTTAGCAGAGCGAGATCAACTGCTCTGAAGGGGTCCTATGAGTTATAAATCTGTCTCTCTATTCTGTACATCTGCCTCCATTTGATAACCGAATGGTACATAGCCGTGATTGTCCATATCCGACGGAAACGCCACGTACCCATCCGTCAAATATCGTATCGGCACTTCTCTGAGTATATCCGATGCTCTTATCACCATATCGGTGCAATATCCGCTGTTCCTTAGCTGCAGTTACAGACAACGGGTCACACCTCTGGTTTGAATAGAGACCACGGGATTTATATCACGGTGTGCGGGAGCGTCCGTCGGACGTGGAACGATAATTCTCCATGTACTCCTTCCGCAACATGTCGGACATCAAGAAAGCCGAAGTTAGCATGGGGGACGTCGAAGTTGGGGTTGTGAGTACCTTTGATAAACACTGAAACAACAAGTATTCGTGCTGACTGCTTTAGGGATACAATCGTCCGATTGGTTTTGCAGACCTGGCTCACCACAAGATCAAGCTGGATGATGCTCGACGATCAAACGCCCTCAAAATTCTTGCGGAGCAAAGAATTGTAATCGATGTTGCGTCGCCCGCAGCCAAGAAGGTACTTCGCAGGATTGACATGCGAATAATGCCACTGGTACTCGGCCTTTACACCCTCCAGCTACTCGTTAGTACAGATCTGCGACCGCCTCCCACGTCGTACCTAATGTTCCATACCGCAGGACAAGAATAGCTTGTCATACGCTGCATTGATGGGAATCAAAGAGGACACACGCCTCACTGGAAACCAGTACGACTGGTTGGGATCTATCGTCTAGTATGTAGAGCACTCGCTATCAGAAAGTCTCTGCCGTCACTGACTCATGATCTCATTTGTGATATAGCTTCGGATATCTGTTTGGCGAGATCCCGGCGGCATTTCTAATGCAGCGCGTGCCAATGGCTAAGTACCTTGGTGTCATGAGCGTGCTTTGGGGGACTGTTGTCACCCTGCACGCTGCCTGCCACAATTTTGGAGGGTTGGCGGCGGTTCGCTTTCTCCTGGGATCCATTGAAGTATGCACAACGCCCGCTATCCTCTATGTTACTAGCTCCTGGTACAGTCACAGTGAACAAGTTACCCGAGTTGCAATCTGGTATTCGGCTTCCGGTTGGGCTCAGGTTTTTGGAGGTTTCTTTTCCTGGGCTATCAACCATGCCACTGGATTCAAATGGGAAAGTCTCTTCATATTCTATGGCGGCCTCACATTTGTCACGGGGGTCATAATTTTTTTCCTTCTTGCCGCATCGCCAGTTGACGCTAGCTGGCTATCCGACAATGAGAAGGCAATTGCCCTCGAAAGAGTCCGAGCTAACAAGACAGGCTCTGAGATGTGGTCATTCAACTGGTATCAGCTGAAGGAGTCCCTCTGCGATCCCCGGCTGTATCTGATTTTTCTACTGATGGTTTCAACTGGGCTTCCCAATGGTGGCTTGACAGCATTTGGTATGTTCACTATTCCTAGAAGACGTTCCTGACTGACAGATAATCTCTTGTACCTCTTGTGCAGGGCCAACCATCATCTCGGGATTCGGCTTCGACGATAATACCACCACGCTTCTCAGTATGGCTCCAGGTGCATGCGCGGCTCTTGGCACGGTTCTGGTCACTGTCGTTATAAAGTGTACCAATAGAACTATAGGTGGTATATTTATAATAGTTCTTGGTTGTGTTGGCGTCATCATGATGTTAACCATACCGGAAAATGCCAATGCAGCTCGTTATGGAGGCTACATCCTCACAATGCAATGTGCGTCTTGATGGGAATCTACACCAGATGATCCCCTATTAGATCGTTTTATTAATCTTCCTATACTTAGACCCAAATGCCATATTGGTTGTCCTCGCCTTCATTACGTCTGGTGTCGGTGGGAGTACCAAAAAGCTCGCGTTTGGTGCGTCCTATCAGCTTGGATATGCGGTTGGCAACATTTGCGGCCCCCAGACGTTTCGTGCAGACGAAGCACCCCACTATTATGTACGCTTTCGTTTCCCCCAACCATTGTTATTACCTAGTCTAATATAAGAACAGACGGCGAAGTTCACCATGTTAGCATTCTTAGTATGCACAGCCATCCTGTTGGCTTCCATGGGGATTATCCATTGGCATTGGAATCGGAAGCGCGACAGGCAAGACGCTCTAGATGCCCAAAGTGCGTACCTTCTTACCCCATAACCATTATTGATCTCTCTTCTTACCAGTCACAGGGCAAATTGTTCGCGAAAGTGTCATAAACGAGGAATTTGCAGATCTGACGGATTTCCAACTTCGCTCATTCAGGTACCCTTTGTGAAGGAGGATATTGTGATATACATGCTGCCAACGCACTAGGGGTGTCTCAGCTACATAAGAGATGATATCATGACTAGGCCATGTAATCCGAACCCGAAATAATGACCAATTGACCTGACAACTGAAGGTCTGCTGGACTATGCTATCTGATCCCACAAACAAACAGTTTTGCGGTGTCGTCTGTAGACATATAAGTCTCCGTAAGCTTCGATGGGTGTAAGAACGCGCTGGGATTCACGACGTGATAACATTAATCCGAACAATCTATTTCCTGGATATAATTCATGTGGATTCAAATGAACGTGGAAAAGGGATAAATAACACACGAGGTGGGGTAGATCTTAGGGGGATTCTAGAGCGTGGTCGGTGCATTATAAAACTTTCCAGACACGGCGATATTGAGGGATCATATTGACATCAAACACAGTCCTGAGGTCTGGTACTGAGTAGAGCTCAGAGGTAATTTATATAAGCATTTGTACAGCAGAGATTTGCACCCATGATTGGGTGTCTAAGATCTCAAAAGTGGATAGAATGATACCTCTTCCTAGTCCGACGCAGCCTGTTGTCTGCGGGATGATCTTGGCTATTTATTCATTGAGAGAAAGTTATGAGATCTTGCTTTTCAGGAACACGACCTTGTCACTAGTTCCAAAAGTGATTGCGTAGAGAAAGGAGAACCAAAAGCAGTGGAACACACAAGAAAGGCGAGAGGAATAGAAGTTCTAGAGATTAATATGTAAAATAAGCAGTTGCTGAAGCCATTTATTTCTGAGAGAAAGAAAATTAGATTCTAATGGTTCGACAAGGCGATCTCAAGCTATCTTTGTTCTGATCTTTTGGGCCTCCTTCCACTCCTGATTGATTCCCCGATAATCATGAATCGTATAACCCTCAAAAATCTCCTTTCTTAGCGTAGACTTTCGTTTCTGATTAATTCCCAGATCTGAGAGAAGCATATCTGCATATGGCACCGCATCGTAGACAAATTCCGGATACCATGCCGAGAACCCACAGGGATAACGATGCTTTCCGTACCGACTCAAGAGCGCTGTTTGATGATAGACGTCTTCTCTATCGATGGCAATCCTTCCATTCAAATAAGCAAATGTCCACAGCGCCTGACATTCCGCGATTATGACGTTGCTCGTGCTGTGGACCATCTTAACATATGCAATAGAATTATCACCTTTTGACGCAAGCGATGGTGGCGCAATGCCGCGGTATAGGCGGAAGGGGCTGACGTCTTGTTTGTAGGGAATCCCACGCGGAGGGTTGCGGAGATATGGGAAGCGGCTTAGGATCTCCTGGTCTGCTTTGGTGTCAAGTATATTCCAGAGCTTCTCTTCTTCTGCGCTCAGGTTGCTGCTTGGGATGCCGAGACTCGCATCGAGGCCCTCGGGTCTATACTTTACCGATGGGGCGAGCTTCCACCCGGTGATGGCGACTAAGGCGTCTGTTTGAACACCGGTACCGTCTGCGAAATTGACGATTCCGGGACCCGATAAGTGGTCAATATCCTTCCGTATGATCTTGACCTGGCCGGTGCGAAGATAATCGTGAATATCGGATGGGTAGTTGAGAATTCCGACCCGAGCAGACCAGAAGAGACTTTCCAGGCGTTAGTGACAATTATAGGAGTTAATAGTCTGAGTTCATACCTTTCCAGGGGTTCAAGATGCTCTAAGCATTCTTCTTTGCGATATCCATTTAGGTCAATAATGTCTGTCCTGATTCCCTCCCAAAACTTGTGCACGATGTATCTGCCCAGGCGAGTTTGATGCAATGCCCGTCTGATCCAGCTGAATCCATCAAAGTCACCAAATATGCATGGACTAAACCATGTGAAAAATCTCATGGTGACTAGAAACTCTAGTTTTGTCTTGGCCCCTGCGAACTTAGCCCATGGTGATGCCATCCAAACTGCACCCCCTCCGGACTCGCGTATAACCCAATCCACCTTTTTGCCATTCGATGCCATTAGATGCACAACATCGTACCCTGTTTTCGAAGCACCCACAACGGTGACAGACTTGATATTAGGGTCCTGCGCAATACGCGCTCCCTCCTCACGCAGTTGGACATGGTTTATGACCGGTCTTTTGAATTCCCCAACCCCGCGGATATTGATCGGGTTAGCGGTCGACGACAATCCTGTGGACATAATAAGTTTTTGACATGAGTAGATCACGCTTTGCGCTGGATCCTTGGTTGTCGTAAATAAGCGCCAGCCTTGATCGAGCTTTTCAACTTCGAGAACTTGGATTTCGAAATGGATCCGTCGACGGATGTCGAAGTGGTCCGCGAAATCATTGAGATATCGGTGCAGAACATGTCCAGGGATATGACCGTTTTCAGTAATTCCATATTTGGCGCCCATGGGGAAGTCGGTGAATTCATATGTTCCCCCGAGGTTGTTCGTTTTCAGGCCTTCATAGCAATTTTCTTCGGACCAGACGCCTCCGATGGTCGGTCGCTACCCTGTAAATTAGACCCTATTCTTGGCAGAAAATAAGAACCATCTTAGTGACTTACCTTTTCCAGAAGCACAATATCTGTTTGCGGTGACAGTTCAAGATAGGTTTTTGTGGCTGCGAGACCACCTATTCCTGTCCCAACCACAATTACCTCTGCAGCTCGGTATTCAATTGGCATCTTGGAAATTGTATCTGGGAAAGGCGGCGAATAATTGTCCAAAGAGATGTTTACTCAAAGCTATACGTCAAGTGTTGTTATCCTCTTCTCCTTATATCTCTGCTTTCCCAATCTTCCTACACCGTGTCTGGAGGACGCAGGGCTATGATTCGGACTCTACACCAAGACCCTAGTTAGGTGGGGATAAGTTCATCAGCGTTATGGTATCTAAACCTTGCGTGGGGCAAGGGTGGGGAGTGCGAAGGGGGAAACTGCATAATTGTCCCCATTGACTAGGTGCATTATCCGGTAGTCCAGTCGGCTATAGAACAGCATCCGGATAATCCCCACTTTCGGCTCTTATCTTGCTTCTTCGGCACAGGAACAGATAACATCCTCTCCAAGGTATGAAGGATCATTCGAGTCCCTCAGACTCTGCCTATGTAATAATTTCTGTTATTGACAGAGACCGCATCTGATTGTTCCAAAACACATAGGCAGAACGACCAAACCCCCATTTTGACCTTTGTATGGAGGAAAGGACGTGCGCACGGGCCGATTAGCTTCCATCCAGAGAGCCAACTGTGAAGCATAACCTCAACCTCCACTATCTAACATCCCTTTTTCTGCAATCGACGAGTTTATCATAGTTCTCTGTTCTATGATCGCAACCACACCGCAAAATCTCAAGCGGAGGGAGCATTAGGACGCAAGCATGACTCTGGGCAGGAAAAATCCACAAGCTACTTGCTCACGAGAGAAGCATTATCGCTGTTCCATGGCAGGGTGTGATAAGACCTTCACCCGGTTGTCTCACCTCCAACGACACTCGCTGAACCACTCAGAGACCCGCTGGGTCTGTGGTCGATGCCATGCCTCGTTCAAGAGATTAGACCTGCTGGGTATGCATTAACGGTCTAATTTAGCGACGTAATCTAATTTTTCTTATAGAAAGACACAAAGCGCGCCATACGGTCAAGGATGGTCTGGCCGGTGGTGCAGGGCTAGGCATACTCCAGACCCGCCGGAAAACTATATCTGGTTCCCGTATGGCTAGGGTTCCACTCTCCCCTCGGCCTTCGGGCCTGGAGCAGGATACAGACAAGGTCGAGCCCTTCACGATACCGGCACAACCTGGTTCCTCTTGTCAAATCGACGCCCAGATTCAAGATGGAGGCACGGGTGGTAATACAGTTGCGGGTCAACAGCTGTCCGGACGCCATTCCCTGAGTTCTCAGCCACAACTGCATGCAGCGCCCATTGCGAATACTGACTCTTTAAACATGGATGAACTAATTAATATGTATTACGACACTTCCTTTGATGCGGTGCACTTTGATGTAATGGGCTTGGCCCTCTCGCCTTTAGCCACGGGTCAGACTCTACCTCAGATTGAAGTAGAGGAACAGAACCACCACCAGGAGGTACAGAATCTTCACCCTACCCCTGACAGGCCAATTAGCCGGGAGTGTACAGAAGTCCTGTCCAGTGGTCCAGAAACGGCCATCCCAAGACATGATAGTCGGCCGGCATGCATTGTGCAGAACACCACTAATATCACCCCATTTCGACGCGATCCGATGGTAAGAATATACCTACGTCTAGAAAGCATATTCTTCCGCCGCCCTAGGCTGACCATTGTGGCGATGTGGGCATAACGTGCTGTGGATGCTGACCACTCGACAACAGTGTCTCGAGCCCCTTATACACGACGTGTTCCTGCAGAATGATGGGAATGAGGAGGCCCAAGGTGTCACTCTCCCAGGTGGCAGGATCGCCCTTTCCGTTTCCAAACGAGACGAGATTCTCAGGCTTCTATCAGAAATACGTCCAGTGACACCAGAAGGCACCATCATCGATGGCAATACAGCGCTCTTGTCAATAGACAATATGCAAGACTATATCAGTCTATTCTGCCGCTTTTTCAATTCCTCCTACCCGATGGTCCATTTGGCGACTCTTGACATAGAAGGAGGAGACCCTGTCTTTCTACTCTCCATAATCATTTTAGGTCAGACATACAAGAACAAAGACACTCATCAACTGTCCGTGTATCTATACGATGCCCTGGTGCCGTATATCCTTAGCGGACTGATGAGCGTTCCGATGCCCGATCTATCGATGCTACAGGCTTTTCTTATTCTTGAATGCTATGGCATGTATCGAGCTGGCCCGTATCAGCGCGAAAATGCTATGTTGATTCATACCCTTCTGTTTGGTGTGAGTATGCACCCGGTTGTTGAAACCTCTCATTTGCTCATGTGTAAGTTTAGGCCATTCGGCGGGTATCCCGATACCATGTTCGCGGGGGAATACTGCTCCCTAGTCACCTAGTCCAACCCGACCTGGACTGGAAGGGCTTTGCCTACGCCGAGCAATATAAAAGGTATCTAATTTAAACTACTTTTCTTCTAGTGCGAGACTTCTTCCTTTTTCCATTCTTCCCTTCTTTTCCTAACCGTCTTCTCCCAGACTAATTCTCTTCGTCTTCATGTGGGACACGCAAAACGTATTCTGCTACTCTGTGATGCCTAACATGTCCACACACAACATCCAAGTCCCGCTTCCATGTTCCCAAGAGTTGTGGGAAGCGCCCAGCGAGACAGCCTGGGAACATATCCGGAAATCTCACACTGAGCCAGCATACTTCAATAGCATGATCAAAGACCTCATCCAAGACGGAGATAAATTTCAAAGCCTCCCAATGGACAGTTTATCACTTACGCTGGTTCTTCATGGCATTATGTCCATGTGTAATGATATTGCGCATTTCGACAACAAGTCTATATGCCTAAGCGATATAGACCACGGCGGGGAACAATGGAGACCATGGCGAAGGAGGATGGCCCATGCCCTGGAGACGTGGAAAGCACACTACGACGCCTACACCATGTGCCAATTTCAGAGCATGGGAGACAGGAGCAATCACAGGCAAGAGAATGTTGCTACTCTGGCACTGTATCATACCGCACATATTGTAATCAACTGTGAAGTCCGTCACCTGCAAGCTGCTGCCGGGGCTAAGGCTATCTTTGGACATATAGTGATGCCAGAAGATCGCCATATATCTGAGGACTGGATCAGGAATTGGGTCAGCACAAATGGGACAGCCGCAGAGCAGGCAGCATGGCATGCGGCGCAGATGATACGTGAAGGGATTCTCAATTTGAGAAACTGGGATGTAAACGGTGTATTCCACTACCCGTGGTGCTTGGTTATAGGGACGCTGACGTGCTGGGCGTTTCATTGCTTCGGTGGCGAGATATCAGATGCCCGTGAGATATGTAGACATCCTCAGAGAGACATGCCCCAGACACAGTCTAGAGTGTTGATGAACCATATGGTCTCGCTAATGGGGTCCGTATCCCCAGCGAATATTCGCCGCACTTTGGGAAAGTGCTGTACGCATGGTCTTACTGTTGAAGTCGCCCGGTATTTGAGGAGTGTGCGTTGGACTGCGGCATATGAGGCCATGAAGCTACTGATGGCGCTATCAACCAGGCCCTGATTCAGTATCATGACCTCAACACTTATTTCTTCTCTACTGATGATCAAAGCTATCTGGCCTAACTATTAGAAGGAAATGGCCAAATAAATGAATATCAGTTGCTTCTCAAGCGTGTTCCGGCCGATCCTTTCCATATTCTTGTGTATGCATATGGATTCTTCAAAACGATCAGCCATCACGAAGAGTCGGATTCTAGACTTTGGTCGTTTACCCTCTCATGTCAAGGAAATAAAACAAGAGAAGAAGACAAAAAACATACAACAGAAGGGATTCGCTGGTGGTCACCCACCCAACTACTAACCTCCCGGCGTGTGGCTTAAGTACGGCTGAGCGGACGGGAAGCCCTGTTTTCCACACCCTATGGTCGTATGTGCTCAGACTAACCTTGGAAGGCTGCATAAGGAGGCTTGACTGATCTAATAACTAAGTCCCTTATGGAAGTCGACTTCTGGGACTGACCAGATCTATCATTGTGCATTCTAAACATGTTCAAGCTCAAGCCAATGCCAAGACCATGACTATAACCTCACCTATTTGGCTCGCAGACTTAAAGATAAATTGTATCACAAGGCATATGAGTAAAGCCTTCGGTTCAAGCAATTGTATAGCCTAGTGCTAAGTAGAGAAAGCGCAGGAAGTATCTGATACGCGTGTTGTTTCTGCGAAAGGAATTACAGGTACAATTACTTTGCAGCAATACAGGGGCAAGAAAGCTGTTGGGTGGGCATACCACAGCAGAATTGCTTAGTTCATATCTGAGCTATTCAAGCAAGCATCCGCTAGATGACTACATCGGAACCCATCCATGGAATACATCCATTGGTAAATGCGACATCGAGTGCGAATATGATTGGAGGATCTGCGGCATACTGACCACGCAAAATACGCCGTCAGGGCGACGCAAGACAACACTAATTTGGAGCGGAAAACTAAATCTATTCTGGGTACACGTTCCCAGCCTGCGCGAATAGATGGTAGATCCACTGACGTAGCTAAAACAGTTTATCTACCGTATTTCTGGACTTTGCGGTGTCGTTTAGGTACAGGTTCTCCCCCCTGAAGATGTGGAGATAGGCAAACTGATACAGATGTTCGAAAAACCATTGTAAAGTGCCTTACCAACGCAGATAATTCTTCCTGGCGAGTCGCCAAAAGAGGGGATAGTCTCTACATTCAGAGGACATTGTGACTAATTTGTCACCATTGGTGATAGGAAATTTAGAATTGCTAATTTCTCTTTTCGCTTACTGTGAAACATCAGCGCAATTAACCTGATGTTCAACCCGGGAATACTCGCTGGGTTTTGACAGGGGCTCTCGCAGAGGCTAAGCATTATTAGTGGGCAATGCGAGCGCACCAATGTCGGGCTGGAGAAGGCTTTTCAGACAGTTGAGGAGAGTGTTGGTGGCATTTTCAAGCTTATTGATGGTGCCCCGCGCGAGTCCATGGGAGCCCAGTTGCGGGTCTGGGATGGTACCGTCTTTCCGTAGTAAAGGGCCCTCATGTTAGCAGTTATTAGATGGGTAGAGTTGCTCTTTACCAGGAACTATCATATACTATTGATTGAAGTGGCCAGACTTGAGATCGGTAATTCTAGAAGTATAAGCATGCTTTCAAGGCCTTACCACGTTGGGTTGGACAGTAAGAGACCACCACGATACCCACTGAAGAACACCGCCCCCCCCCCAACATGAGTGGCCATTGATGGCGACAGCGACTGGCAACGCTTTATCTTGGTCTATATAAAATTTACTTGTAATATATCTCCAACAATTGGCCTGCTGGCCCAATGGTAAGGCGCTTGACTACGGATCAAGAGATTGCAGGTTCGAATCCTGCGTAGGTCATTCTTTTTTGCTTCTTTGTTTTGTGGCTAGCTCGGCTACCCGTTATAGTGACTGAAGTGAGCCGTTTTTATCTTGTCGCTTTTTTCTTTGGTACCCACTTTTTTTCTCAGCCTCTTGCACAAGTAGTTTCTCTGAGATCACTCACACACTTCAGAAGGCTAAATGAACGATATTACTTCGTCTTCTAAGTACTGACCAGGTAAGACGATCATTAGTACTCAGAAAATGCTCAGTAATGCTACTGAAAACTACATTTTAAAAAAGGGAGCAAGAATATCTATCAACAGGCTTGAATTTAGATTATGACTATGACAGACTGGCCTGGATCCTCGCAATATCAGTGTAGGTATGACTCGTCACAAAAAGGACGACGCAAATAATTAGACAATATAATCATGAAACGAATGACAGCATTGAACCCATTCCCATCCCAGAAGATAAACCTAAACCGTTTTGAAATAATCGATTCCCGGAAGCTCGAGGTAGTGTGGTGTCACTTTAGAGCGATCGATCGATACCAACGCCGTAACTCCTATTGACTTGTTAGCAGCCAGGCCAAAATCTCAAGATGAAGTGCGATACATACCTTAAGCAGAGAAGTTCAAGGACGCAGAAGCCTTCGCATTAGCGCTAGCAGAGGCCTCAGCGCTACCACTAACGGAGGCCCCAGCACTAGCGTTGGCATCAGCACTTCCGCTACCGCTGGCATCGGCATCGGCATCCGCGCTGGCATCGGCATCCGCGCTGGCATCCGCATCTGCATCGGCATCAGCTCCGGCACCGGAATCGTCGCTGTCGTCGCCGCCCGTGGATCCTCCAGCCGTGATGCTGCCGCTGGCGCCGCCGTAAGGACCGAGAGAGACGCTGGTGGAGGCACTGACCCAAGTGGTGGTGGCGCTGGGAGCTTCCGCAGTGGTGGGGGAAACACCGACATCAGTATCATCATCGCCGCTGCCAGAAGCTCCGGCACCGAGAGAAGCAGAGCCGGATCCGCTGCCGCTCACATCACCCGAAGCATCGCCGGAAGCACCGAGATCAGCACCCGCACCGAGGCCAGCAGATCCAGATCCAGAGAGACCAGCGGAGCCAGATCCAGAAAGACCGGCACCAAGACCGGCACTAGCGCTAGGGCTAGCACCGACGCTGCCACTGGGGCTGGCACCAAGACCAGCGCCAGCACCGAGATCAGCAGATCCAGATCCAGAGAGACCGGCAGAGCCAGAGCCGGAAAGACCAGCACCGAGACCAGCACCAGCAGCGCCGGAGGCACCAGCGCCAGCAGCACCGGTAGCGCTACCACCGAGGCCAGCAGAGCCACCGAGGCCAGCGGCACCCGAAGCACCGGCACCGAGAGATCCGGTAGCACTTCCTCCAAGACCGGCACCAGCACCAAGGCCAGCAGCGCCGGAAGCACCCGCGCCAGCAGCACCGGTAGCGCTGCCACCGAGACCAGCGCCCAGACCGGCGGAGCCACCAAGACCGGCGGAACCGCCGAGACCAGCAGCACCGGAAGCACCAGCGCCAGCGGAGCCAGTAGCACTTCCTCCAAGACCAGCACCAAGGCCGGCGCTGCCACCCAGGCCAGCAGAGCCACCGAGGCCAGCAGCGCCAGAAGCACCGGCACCAGCAGCACCAGTGGCACTTCCTCCCAGACCCGCGCCGAGACCAGCGCTGCCACCAAGACCGGCAGAGCCACCGAGGCCAGCAGATCCACCGAGACCAGCGCCCAGGCCAGCAGATCCCGAGGCACCAGCACCCGCAGCTCCAGTAGGACTGGCTCCAAGACCAGCACCAGCGCTGCCACTTCCACCCAGACCAAGACCGGCACTCAGATCAGCGCCCAGGTCAGCAGATCCACCCAGGCCAGCGGAGCCACCAAGACCGGCAGCTCCCGAAGCACCAGCACCCGCAGCACCGGTAGCACTGGCACCGGCACCACCGCCCAGAAGGGCACCCAGACCACCGCTGCCGCTCAGACCGGCGCCGAGGTCAGCACCGAGACCAGCACCAGCACTTCCACTACCGCTGCCGCTACCACCAAGGCTGGCGCCCAAGTCGGCGCTGCCGCTGCCGCTGGCACTGCCACCGAGACCGAGACTGGCACCCAGGCCGGAGTTTCCCAGGAGGCTACCAGCGCCGCTGAGGAAGGGAAGGAGGCATGGGATGGGGATAGCGGAGACGGTGGCGGCGGTGACGAGGGTCGCAGCGGAGACTCTGTAGAAGCGAACCATTTTGACTGATTGATTTCGGTTTCTGTGATGGTCAGCACTGTGCCAGGAATGATCGTAACCGAAGATCAGTGGTGGGAAGGTTACCTTCGAGAAACGGGAATCGAGAAGAACGAGAGTTGAACGGAATTATTGAAAATGTAAACACAGAGATCGATACGCCACAGGCGATCTGAAAAGCAAACAAGAGCGAGAGGAAAAAGAGGAGAAAAGACTGGTGAGAGGGATGAGGATGGGATGGAAAGAAAGTCAACCTGATCGGTGGTGGTGACAGAGGCTATATATGCCTTTTTTGCGTCGAAAGTTTCCCGTCTTCTTCTCCCGCATCGCGGAGGAGAGCCATGGCTGTCTCCCCGTGAATAGGGGCCCGTGAAACCGCGGTGGTTTGATCGTGGCTGCTTGTGTCAGTGTAGAGTTTCTAAGAAAAGTGTCCATGGCCTGGTTCGGACCTGCCAAGCATCTTAGTGAACCGTAGAATGAACCATCATCTGGGTTTTCCGACGGGCACGGACTTGGTAGACTGTGGATACGGTCAGGGACGACGGGCTCTTCTGGGACTGGAACATCTGCATTGATCAAAATGGGCACAGAGCCGGCACTCAACCGGGAATCAGAGCTCTGAATCGGGCAGGGGAGACCGGCTCAGAACCTGGCCGGTGTCGCTGCGTCGAAACGCGCTAGAATTGTGACCCAGAGATCGAGATGAAAAAGAGGTTTTCGATGTGGGATCGAGAGATTCAATGATTGAGCATTGTGATGACCTGAATTAGGGCTCAATGGCGTGAGGTTGTCTATAGTAATAAATACGTTGATGGTGTAAACCAGGGTGTATGTAAACGAGAGCACCAAACGAGCCGCAACTGATGCCTGAGCATTGGTAGTGAACTCCGGATAAACGTATATTCCTTGACTGCAAGAATTGATGCAAGACGGGCTGGAGAGCAGTGGAGGTGTATCACGATCGTGACCCCTGCGCTAGTGATCTGCAGCCCATGTTTGGAGTTTGCCCGAAGATGGGGGGATCGGCTGGTTCTTCCGGGCGTTGCGGATGATCCTCGGAACTGACCCCGTCTAGGCTTCCTATGTCTTTTCTGATCGGCAGGAACACCAACTCAACTCTTCAAGTTTATTCATTCACTTACTTTACCTCGCATCTACAGCTTCGACCTTATTCATCTCCTGTGTATACTCGGTTGCGGTTACTATTCTCATATCCACAAATTCACACCCCTTTCTTCTATCTCCCCCGAGCTAAGAATAGCCCATCCAATGAGGACCCGCTGTTTCGAGCCAAACCCTATTTTGGCCTCGTCTCACCCTGAAACCCCACCGTTCGCTCGACCTCGACTTCCCAACTTTGGGGAGCTCTCTACGCCCTCTCTCTAGTCTACAAAGGCTAAACCTCAATCGGAAATGGTGTCCGTTGCCAGGAACCGCCCATGCAGACCCCGAGCAGCGAACCCGCGACCACTGAAGCAGTCTAAAATTCCCGAAACCAGTAATGATCCCCTAAAGAGAGGGTCTAACGGAATAGTTCCTCCAGACTATCCACATGGAAGCTTAGCACGCAAGAAAGAAGCACTTTAGAGTTTTATAATTCTCAAAGTCGCCGATGTAGTCGGAAGGTGGTGCCGACACTCGACTGGGGCTTTACCTTTTTCCCCTACGGCTGACCCTCGAACTTACTACTGGCTGATTTCTTTCGCTCGAAACAAACCAACCTTGCTCACCAACCACCGTGATACTTTGCCGGGTCTGAGTGTTTCATATCCCAGTTACAACACTGGGAAGACGGGGAAAACGCGGGAAATTTTATCCACTGCCTCCATCGCGAGAGTCGAAAATAGAATCAATGTCTCCGTATCGAGCATCTGCCATGGCCATGATCGCGGAGTGGTGAGCAGCGTATCGAGATCATCTATTCGAATCAATAGCGGGATAGCGAGTGACAGATCTGCTAAGAATAGGTCATGGTCGGATTATGAGATTGGGGTATGGAGTACACGGTCTACCATTCCTGGTAAGTCTACCCACTGCGGCAGTAAATGTGCCCTTTCCCCATTGTGGTGCATGATTCGGCTTCTTGCTGCCCAAGGGTCCCTAGCGGTCGGGATTCTCTCTTCAATTGGGGATCGCTCACGGCTTGATTTGTTGTCTGTGGGAATGAGAAAGAACAGAATCGAATGAGAAGCATGGTTCAACAGTCTAGACTGCTGGATCGGCGAAAATTCTGCATCTTGCGGGAAAAGCCTGTCTGAGTTTATATCACCTTGTAGGGGAAGACGAAGCATCGATCAGCGATTATTAACTTTGGTATCGGAAATGAGGTCCCGATTACCTAAATATTTACGAGATGAGGACCTTGGGACTCATGATTGGGGTGATATCGTCAGGTATGAGAGACTACGCTGGGCTTGTCGGTTATTACGCGATATCCCGCAAGGGTTGGTGGTGATGACGAGTTGCCTCAGGATAGCGAAGTAGCTTGGTTGGGTGTTATCCGGTAGCAGCACATCACTTTTGGGAAGCACGAGATATGGTGCGATCAGGACCGTATGTAGGTCAAGCCAGTTCTGACCTTGATTTACCGGGGGATGAGAAAAACTTACCACACTGGGAGATATGTAACTGCGAAGATACAGTCTTCCATGCTAGACGACTGTAGTAAATGCAGCATGAGCTGGCATGTTCGCTAGCAGATGTGGACTTGGAAGGGCGTCTGTCTGATCAATTTGCTGTACTCTATACGACATTTCGCTTCTCAAACAGTCAATCTTTCTGCTGCCAGATTAGGTATTGCAAGTTCTTTGCCTTGAAGACTCTTCATCTCAGCATCTTCCTTTCTCCCAAACTCATATCTTATCTCTGACGCTATATGATTGCACCCTCAGACTAACTCATCTTGTACTATCACGTCCAGTCCTCCAGTGAATTCTTTTTATTCGTTTTGCCTTCTATGTCTCGGCGGCGTCACGATCAGACGGCTCAAAGTCGATTCCAGCCTGGTTCGGCATGCCCTTGTACGGTGCCAGCGGCTATGACTACTATCCAGGCGCTTACCACACCCGATGTCTTTAGGCCTCAATGTTTTCATGAAGTACATAGTCCTCAGCATGGATAAGAATGCATCTCTGAGGCTTTAAAGGGCACTTAATTTACCGCTATCCAGTCTTTCAAGAAACCTCCTTTCACCAATACAACACACACTCAAGTTGCGCAATCCCTGTGATTTGGTGTCATATACACAGTTCCAAATTTAATCAGACTTAACGTTACATTCTAATCATTCAAGAAGCGACCCGACTGTCATCTGCTCGCGAATGTGTTTTGTCCCTCCTCCATCACGTGACTGGTATTTATTTCCCCGCGTTTTCCGGCCCCATCCCGATTAGGCAAATGTTGCAGCCGATCCCCCCTTCAACGTCAGCCGCAAACAGAGATGACTGCTTCAAGTCTTCATTCCCAATCTGTGCATCTTTCTGGGGGCGTGGCAGATTTGGTGTAGCGAGCACTATTGGCCACTTTAACAACTCACCATCGACAGGCCCAGAGCCCTATGATACCCGTCGATCAATAACCAAAGAATTCATTCGCTTCTAGAAGCCTGTTGTGTCCCTGCGACCCTGAAGATCCCGATAATCTCTTTAAACCTCGGATACCCAATAAGGCGAACCACGGACCATCCCAAGTTTTGTTCATCGATCCTCAACGGGCGGAATTTGACCTCTCATTTATGAGACCTCATCGCCCAGCCATGATCCGTTGGCAAACAAACCATTACCTTCGTGCCTGCGGGCGGCGATCATCATTAAACGCCTGGGGTGTATCCCATCAGCCATCCTCACTCCGGATTAGGGGAAGATTTCAGCACCAAGCAAACTATGCAACTAATCCGCAACAACCCCCGAGGCAGCAGTCGGCCACGTTGCCCATCCTGGGGACGATTGTCGCTACCGCGGCTGTAACGCTCTTTGCGTCCGAGGCTTGGCGCGGAAGGGAAGCCTCCAAAACGCAGGACATTGCTAAAGATGTTCAATCCAGACCATCTCAGTCCGGATCATCCAAATATGCGGATGTCCCGACGATGCTTCGGGTTTGTAGCACATTTGCAGCTTAACCATCATTATTATTAATTGCGAGATACAGGCCGTCGAGGAAATCAAGACAATCATCGGACCCGATAATGTAAGTGTTGACGCGGACGACATTGAAATTCACGGATACTCCGAATGGTCCACGTCCAACACCACCGCACGACCAATTGCGGTTCTCAGTCCAGCCACGACAGAGGAAGTATCCGCAATCGCCAATGTATGCACCAAATACAAAGTTCCCATGGTGCCATTCGGCGCCGGATCAAGCGTTGAAGGGAACTTTGCAGCTCCTCACTCGGGTGTCTGCATTGACCTGTCGCGGATGAACAAGGTCATTGAGCTGTACGAGCAGGACATGAATGTGACGGTTCAAGCAGGTGTGCGATGGACGGATCTCAACGAGGAGATCAAGTCTACTGGGCTGTTTCTGCCCATGGACCCCAGTCCTACTGCGTATGTGGGTGGTATGGTCGCGACGAATTGCAGTGGCACGAATGCGATGCGCTACGGGACGATGAAGGACTGGGTGGTTAATCTCACTGTCGTGCTTCCGGATGGAACAGTGATCAAGACAAAACGGCGGCCGCGCAAGTCTTCTGCTGGGTATAACTTAAACGCGCTTTTTACTGGATCGGAAGGGACTTTGGGAATCATCACGGAGGCGACGCTCAAGCTTGCTATCATTCCCGAAGACAGCAGCGTTGGGATTGCTACTTTCCCCACAATCGGTGACGCAACGGCCGCAGCATCGAAGTTGATCCGTGACGGTGTTCCCCTCGCGGCGTTGGAATTCATGGACGACGTGCAGATGAAGATCATCAACCAAAACGGTGGCGCAGGTGGGAGGTTTTGGTCGGAGGAGCCGACCCTCTTCTTGAAGTAAGACTGACATTCGTTTTAATCTTAGTAGTCAGCTGACAATCCAGGTTCACCGGATCCCGCACGGCAATCGACGACAGCATCCAACGCACAAAATCCATCTTAACCAACAACAAGGGCAAAGAATTGGTATTCGCAAAGTCCCGCGAGGAAGGCGACAATCTCTGGTCGGCAAGGAAGCAGTCCCTCTGGGCCATGCTGGCTGTGAGACCCGAAGGAACCGAAATCTGGTCTACGGATGTGGCTGTACCGATATCGCGGCTGGCTGAGATTGTTGGTAAGTCAAATTTAGAGCAATTGTGTTGCTCAAATAGTATTGACATGATCTTCAGAGCTCTCAAAGGCCGAATCCAGCAATCTGGGTCTGTTCTCCACGGTTCTAGGCCACGTCGGAGACGGCAACTTCCACCAAGCGGTGATGTACAACCCCCAGAGTCCAGAGCAATACCAGGGTGTCAAGGCGTGTGTTTCGAGGATGATGAAGCGGGCGCTTGAAATGGAGGGAACAGTTTCTGTAAGAGTTATTGTTCCTACATGACGTTTCGACACGAATCTGACTGAAACAGGGCGAACATGGCATCGGATTAGGAAAGAAGGTCGGCAATCCCTAATCCCGTTGTGTCATATCCTCAACGCTAACATCCACCAGTCCTATCTCGAGGAGGAACTCGGTACACCGACGATGCAACTAATGAGGGGACTGAAACGGAGCGTTGATCCTCAGTACGTTAATCCTGTGTTCTCTCTCAGTCGCTTACTAATCCTTTTTTTAGCTGGTTAATGAATCCCGGCAAGGTCTTCGACGAACACTTTGAAGGATAGGATTGCAATATTCGCAATACCCTAAGCTCAATGTACATTTCAGAATCCAAGACTGTGCTTCCAATGCACGAATAAACATCATCTCATCCCAGTCTGGGCGACAGTGTAGTAGACGTCCGGGGATCCGTCTTGAGAGGTCCACAGTTGATTGATAAGCAGGGAGTGGCTATGACATTCCAACGCTGTCATGGATGAGCATAGGTAGCGTCTTCTATATAACAAGTGATTTCCGCATGTAGTTTAGTGTCCGCTCAGCTGTTTCCCGTCCCACCGCGCCAAGGCAGCGAGAAATACAAACAGTGACTACAGATGATGTCCTCGACGCGGAATCTAGTCCTAAACCGGCAGGCAAGGGAAGAAACACAGAATGCTTTAAACTCATAAATCCATTTCATTAACACCTCACATACATAGTGTACTTCTCACTATCTAAGGAGTCTCCGCAACATTGTACACCAGCTTCTCACCACTGACCTTATCAGCCTTGAGCAGCTGCAACCCCTCCAACACACCCTTCAAACCCTCCCCACGCACACTAGGCCGATGCACCTTAATCTTGCCCTCAGCCAACAACTTCTGCGCAATATCCCAGAACTTGGCAGCAAACTCCTTATCCTCAGGCTTGGCCGGGAACGGTGTCTCACCAAACATGAACTCCTCACCCACAGCAGTATACGCCAGAGTCCACCGATCATTGACATTCTTCCGCTCAATGCCCACCGCCAAAAGCGCACTGTACTCACCACCCTCGGTAGAGATAGCCTCGTCACAGAACTTGGCACTCGCCTCCAACGAAATGGTATCCAGCACCAACTTCAACTTGTTATCCGTAGCCTTCCGGATCTCCGCCGCCGCATTCGGCGCATTGTAATCAAACACCTCATCGGCACCCAGACTCTTCACCAGGTCGAAGTTCCTTGGCGAGCACGTAGTCAGTACCTTGTACCCGGACAACTTGGCGAACTGGATCGCCAGGGTTCCTGTCGCCGTCGAGCCACCGTAGATAAGGATCGGGCCTGCGTTGCCGCCCTTAGCGGGCTCGGTGGGCAGCTCCAATTTCAAGCTCTGGTACAGAGCCTGTCCAACGGTTGTGATACCCACACCGAGAGTGGCGGCGTCCTGGAAGCTCAGGTTATCCGGGATGTGCATCTGGATGTCGCCCTTGGCGACGATGTATTCGGCAAAGGTGCCGTCTTCGGGCTGCACGGCGTTGGCGCCGTGGACGAAGCCGCACACCCGGTCACCCTTCTTGAAGGGCTTCTTGACGGCGGGGCCGACTTCTTCCACGATACCGGCGTAGTCGCAGCCGACGAGAACGCCGGTGGGGGCGAGATACTCGATGTGCTTCCAGTCCGTGGGGTTCAGGGCCACGCTAACGGTCTTGATGAGGATGTAGTCGTCGCGGAGCTTGGGGATGGGGCGGTCGGTGACCAGGTCGCCCTTCTTAGGGGCGGTGACGGCGATGGCTTTTTGAGGCATGGTGGGGGGTTTGTTGTGATGTGGAATACTTGGTTTGATTGGGTGGGTAGGAGAGTGTCTGCTGGGGAGAGTGAGGGGAAGAGGTATCCTATATATGTGTCTCTGGTATCATGAGCAAGAAGCACCAAGAAGTCGGTGGAATGGAATGCAACACCCCCTCTTCACCCTCTTTTTGTTTGTCGATGACAAATGCAACTTGTGAGATCATCTTTCTTCTCCACTTGGGCCCACAGGTCCCGAGAGGGACGCTGTTGGGTCTGGTTGGGTGTGAGCCAATTCATTAGGTTGTTGCCAGCAGCCCGGATCCGGAATTGGCGAACTCTATTGCTACTAAGTACTGCGGGTGTGAGTGATTCGCCGGTGCTCTTGGGGAAGGAACTGGTTTGAGCGGTACAGTGTACAGTATATGCATTCCGTACAGGTTGGCTGCTATCATACCCAGGTATCGTACTGATACTTTGGGACTACTATTTTCTGTGTAGTTGATGCTGGTAAGCAATTGAGTGCTGACATGGAGAAAGAGACTCATCTCTCAGGGCCAATGGACGCAATTAGACTGGCGGGGTCTCATAGAGTTTTAGGCTACATTCCGAAAGAGGTTTAGATCCCGCTCCGCGCAGGATATTCAATCCCGGAGATCCTCCCCAGGACACCAGCAATAAGCACTATATTGTAGGATGATCGCAGAATCAAAGGGTCGAGAAATTTCCATTCTGCTGACATATTCACCTGGAGGGAATTCTTTGCGTAAATCTGTACCTTGCTGATTAATGGGCATCTTGGTTCGGGCGTGTGCTATGGGAGGTTTAAAGATGGTTTCAGTTTTCGGTAATAAATAGATAGCACTACTATAGTGTGAGCTTGTCTTCTCTTGTACCATCATAGACCATCTCGCAGTTGAGCAAAATGCAGGTCACTCACATCGTCCTACTCCAATTCAACCCCGACGTTACTCCCGAGGTTAGGGAGGATGTATGTTTGTCCTACACTTCATACGTCCGAGGCGTACAGATCTAACTTGTCCTCGTATAGGTCGCCAGTCAGGTCAAGGGTCTGCGCGAGTCGTGCATCCACCCGGACACTGGCAAGCCGTACATCGTTTCCATGAAGGCCGGTGCAGATATCTCCATCGAGGGTCTTCAGGTGCGTCTACTTCCTACGTTTCGATCTTATGAGTCGCGGGCGTAACTCCTAACTTCCCGTGCACAGAACGGCATCAGCCATGCATTTGTCTCCGTCTTCGAAAATACCGCGGATCGCGACTACTTCGTGAACAAAGACCCGGCGCATATCGCGCTCGTGCAGAATGTCAAGCATCATCTGGCTAAAGTCCAGGTTGTGGACTTTGTGGATGGGAAGCTTATTTAGGTGTGCTATGCTGGGCTCCTAGGTATATTAACAGGCTTTTGGTCGTGTGAGATGTTTTAATTAGAGAAATCGGATGTGATTGTTAGGATGAGCGGGTGGTACACAAGCAAGAATATATATAACCCTAGTGGGATAAGTTTGGTCCGAATGGGTCAAATCCGAATGGGAGTAAAATCTTGCTATAGACAATAATAAGAGTACTATCAAAATACCAAGCCAATATCTAGACATGTTTAAGCACAATAGAGTGTTCTGCAACCATCCCCAAGGCGAAAGATCTCCAATTCTTGACCACGATGACCTTCAAGGGTGCGCAAGCCAACGTAATAGTGCAGCGTGCTTCATCATCCAAACTCCAGCAGCAGATTAATAATAAGCCCTTGTAGCTCAGTGGTAGAGCGCTTCACTCGTATCATGTCATGAAGAGGTCCGCGGTTCAATCCCGCGTGGGGGCACATTTCTTTTTTCATTTTCTCGGGTAATTAACAAGCTAGCTTAGCTAGCTTCCCCCCTCCCTTTTTTGTGCAACGGGTAGCTGCAACCGCGCTAAGGGAGGAAGTAAGGCGGTGGCAAATACATATCCGCCCTTATAGCTCAGTGGTAGAGCGCTTGACTTGTAATCAAGAGGTCTGTAGTTCAATCCTGCATGGGGGCATCGGATATTTTTTCTTTTTTGCTTTCCCCCCAATTCGTCCTTTGCCATTCTCTGTCGCCTACTTTGTTGTCATCGTCACACCGCGGGACAGGAATTAGTTTCTTCTTCTTTTTCTTTCCCCCCACTTCCTAGATGCCTAACATACACCCATATGCCCGTCCTGTAATAACGTATGCCGACTAATTTCAGTAGATAAAAATGGTAAATCAACAGAAGACAAATCTACGTATACCCCCTATTGCTATGTACCCGTCCCATCAAACGGTCGGCTACAAAGTGGACAGCAAAGTGCACTCTGAATGCAGCTCCGACAGTAAATCACAGTAGTTTTTGACGACCCTTCTTTTCCCGCGATCATCGGACAGTCCCTACACTGTGCACTCTTCCACAAGGTCTCTGTATCCAAACAAACATCGCAATGCTCGTAAAATGGCGCCTGCGGTAGCATATAGCGGGCAAAAGGGAGGATGTTTATATGGACTAGATCATCCCCACGTTGACCAATCTTGGCTTTCAGAAGGTCGGTAATCTCTCTCCAGGGCTTTGCATCGGTTATGCCTGGCATGTAGAAAGGGTTGTATTTGACATCGCTAAGGGATACTTGTCTTCGATATGACTCCTGTAGCGGAGAAAATCCTAACCTGTCTTCGATATGAGTTTCAATGCTGTGGTGATCAAGCAGAATTTTGACCACTTTGACCTGGCCCATGCAAATGGCTGCGAAAAGGGGTGTTCGGCCGAATATATCTTTTGGGTTGGGGTCACATCCGGTCTTCAAGATGCGCTGCACAAGGGTAATGTCGCCTCGCGATGCTGCCCAGTGTAATGGCAGACGGTGGAACTCGTCTAGAAAGCTGGGGCTATTGGATTCTTCGAGGATTGCCTCGATCGCATAGTTATCTCTCTCCAAACCAGCCTTTGTCAAACAAGATAGTCCCCAGAAAGATGCGGAGACGTCTGTGTCCCTCATCAATCTGGGAGAGCCTGCACCTTTTGCAATAAGAAGCCGGGTTATATCGACATGACCCTTTTGTGCGGCAGCTGTCAGTGGGTCTGCTAAGTGGTGTTTCCATCTATCGGTGCTGTGTATTCTGGCGCCCCAATCGAGTAACAATTCAACAGCACGCAGGTTGCCATTTGCCGCCGCTGTGAACAAGGGGGTTTCCCATTGCTTGTTCTCTTGATTGATATTGGCTCCTGCATCTCGTAGAACTTTCATGACGAGTGCATGATCGCCCATGCTGACAGTCGATATAGGACCCCGTTGAATTCCAGCGCCGCTCTTTGCTGCAAAGAATATAGGAGTTTCCTTGTTCGCATTCTCATAATGAACATTCGCACCTCGGTCAATCAGCAGACTGGCTACTTCATTGTAACCATAGGCTGCGGCGTAGAAAAGAGGTGTGAAGTTTTCGGATGTAGCAGAATCGACAATAGCTCCATGATTGAGTAGAAACTCAACAACTGACTTATTACCAAATCCTGCTGCCCAGGTGAGAGGTGTACGGCCAAGGTAGTCCTGAGCATTTAATGAGTTGCTGTCGACTCCGACAAGTTCTTCCATGCACTGATCTAGGCCGAAGACTGACGCGAGATGGATCCCAGAAAAACTGTAAGGAGTCTCCGACAGGCCGAACATCTCTCGCATACACCGTGTAACTTTGGCATCATTCTTGATAAATGAAGCAAGAAGCGTATCGTTGCCCAAGCTTTGGTGGAGATGTGTCCCTAGCTCTTGAGCAGAATATCGATAAAGCGGGTACTCTTGTCGATGCTCCTGACGGCCACTTTCTAATAAGACTTGCTGCTCAAAGACATCGAAGGACACGTATGTGAGGCAGGTGTTTGTGAGGTATTCATGGACGGTAGGAAACCAAGCCTCCCGCGACCGCTCCAAGTATTCCTGGGCAGTAAGATGCACGAGCTTCACCGTGTTGTTGTTTTCGTCAACCGTGACCAATCCGCAGCAGACAGAAGCAATTTCCTCAACATCTGTGACATTCATTCCGTCAAATTCGGGCTCACCAATTTCAACCGCAACAGCATGTTGTAGCTCTAGAGCGCTAAGTGGTCGTGCAGAGAACGTGAGCCACCCGAGCACTCTTTTGGCAAGGTCCTGAGAGAAGGAGCTTTGCAGGTTAATCCTCTTCAATGTCTCGTTATACGCATGGTCATAAGCCCCTGACCCTGACTGGAACTGACCACCCAGTGCCCGGACTCTTTTCTCATTCTTCTCATCCAGGATCAAGTTGTAATAGAGACGCGCAAGCAAGAATCTAGACGCGTCAGTAACTTTCTGATATTTCGGAACTGTGTCACTCACATTCCATCAGCCGAGTCGAGAATCTGTCTTCTAACGTGCGCCCAAAGCTCAGGCTTCCTTCGAAGGAAACGCGGAAGATAGTCAAGGTTTCCGTCGAGAAAACTTTCCATGTCGCCTTCACTGGCTTGGATCTCCAGAGTATCAGCTCGAGATATTAGATGACCGAAATAATCGCCCGGTCGGGCAGTCGCAAGGAGCTTAACCTTCGTGCAACCGCCGATGTCAAGGAGTTTCCTAGCCCAAGCGAGGAATTGACGCCTCACGTATACGTCGTTACACTCATCCAGTGCATCAACGACTAGTAGCACCTCACTGCATTCAGACACCGCCACACTAAATATCTTTTCGATATCTTCTTTGGCCAGACGGGTGGACCTGGGCGGGAGGAGGTAGCGTCTTTTTGTGATACTCTCATACAAGCTTTGATTTCCCTGGAGTAACTGTCTCAGGAGGCTTGAAAGAAGCTCAGAATACTCAATCCGTTCCTGATAGTGGAAATAATGATAAGCAACTGCGAAACTGCTATTTAGGGAAAATTCCCGCTGAAGGTGGTCGACTGCGATCGAAGAAAGTACCGTCTTGCCTGCACCAGGAGCCCCGGTGCATAGAAGTGCCTTGCTCTTCTCATCAGAGATCCAAGAACGGAACTCTTCACTTTCCAGAAACCATTTACCCGTTTCCTCGTGTCGAGAGCTGATGATTTTGTGATGTCGCTCCGAGGCGTCAATAGGACATATCCATGCAAGCGTTTCATTGCGCTGCTGCATGTCGTGGTGGCCTTTCATGGATTGAATGTCTGCTCCGATCCCCAAGGTCAGATCTCTGTCGGATCACCATCAGCGATGATCTCCCCGAAGCAAATCGGATTTAACGTTCGATCGCAGCAGTAGGGAAACCAAAAGGAGATATTGCTCATACTGATTGATTTTGCCCATTACCAAATTCCACAGCGAGAGACAGTAAGTGATGCGGCTTCGCATGCTGTCCACTTCTGCAGGGTCCCATTTCACTCGACTCCATGCTCGGACAGCCTTTGTCTTCCAGTCCGAACTTGCAAACGCAAGCACATTGTATTTGCTCAACTTGTGTTCGATCTCCAACAGGACTTCACGGCCTCGCTGGACGATTATATCCAGTTCCATTTTCTGGGTCGTACTGAGCCCTTCCGCAGGAACATCATTGAGGTCATGAAGAAGCGCCCATAGGCTTTTTACACTATTGATGATGGTGAGCACCGCTTGAGAAGATAACATGCGGCTTCTTACTCTCCAGAGATAGCTTTGAACCCACTCGGTGCCTGGGCGAACCGCTTTTTCAAGTCATCGGCGAGTTGCAAAGTAGCAAGGAAATCACCGACACCAAAGCCGAAGCTCATCGTGAACAACCAAGACAAATAACTCGAGCTCGTATGTGTTGATGGGATGCAGTCACAGGAAGGAGATGGTGTATTATAAGCAGGATGCGACGAAATGCGACCGAGCCGGAGGTGGCTGTGTTCAAGGGGGCTTAGCGCTTACGCATGACGGGTTTGGGGTACAACTAGGGAAACTGCTGTGCCGTCATGTGGAGCCAGGAAGTAATAATGGCTTGTAAGGAGGTATCACTGACAGACAATAATCTTGAGCATATATCAGTGTTGGATGTGTAGTGACCGCTGCTTGACGAATTTCCCAGTCTGGCGATGTTGGAAGGAAAAAAGGTACGAGGGTTATATGAGGACCGCTGCAAGGCTGAAACGCAGCCCAATCCCCCGATCGCTTGACCTCAAATCAACACCGAGTTTGTATAAGAAAGTGCTTTTAACTACTTAATAGCCATGCAAGATAGATTGTGCGCCAGACCAGATCATGCCCCCGTTGGGCTTGCTTGCCGTCCTTTGACATGCACCTACTGATCAACAGCAACGCACAGATACTTTGCAATTATCTGCCAAATCTTGTGTTGGAACAGAGCGAAGTAGAAAGTACATTCAGAACTCTAGAGACTGTCCAGTATCAGACCACTGCTCAATCCAATCAAACCCTATAGTTCTTCATCGCATGGGTCGAAGGGAACTACGAAGTGAAAAAGAGTACTCTCATACAGGATTCCATAAGGATAATAGTCGGCAGCATATTCCCCATGGTAAAATTAATATAGCATGCCGAAATAGTTACCTCATGATGAGTGGTATATAACTAAGTAGTGATCGGGATGATTCAATGATCGCTTGACTTACTACCCGTTCTCACCTCTCCATTCCCGTCTCTGTTCTTCCCCATCACACACACCCATCAACTACACCAAGCTAGCCATCTATCGACCCACAAAGCAATTTACGACGTGTACACTGTACTCTTCACCGAAGCAGACAACCAGATCAGCTACTGAACATTATATACCCATACCTTTGAAATGGAGAGATCTCCGTTGGGACAGCTGGGCAAGCTGCCCTACGAAATCCGACTGGAGATCTACGAGAAACTTTTTGTAAAGAAGACACCCCTGACGATTCTTCGCTGCTCACGAGCAATCCACGGAGAAATAACCAAGCGCCTCTATGACACACTCAACATACATCTAACTCCAGTGTTCAACGACCCCTGGATCGAGGTTGACTGCAAACGATTGCGATTGCGATGGACCATACCCAATCATTCCTGAATTGCCCAGGCTCGATTCTCATGTATACCATACTACAAGGTTAACCTGGTGATCCATATCTACGCACCCGACCCAAGAGACCCAGGCCAAATTGCCCTGCTCTGGCAAAAGGCTCAATACTTGGTGGATATTCTTCGGAACGCCGTTGTCGCTTCCATAGTTATTCGGTTGCGAAAGCATCAAGGTCGCGACTGGCAAGAGGAAGGTCACGTATTGGAGAGCATCCCTTATCCGAACAAATCTCGTCCTGATCATCACATTGTTTTCCTGCCCTTCTGTCGCTTATCCAATGTTGGTGCCTTCCGGGTGCTTCCAGATACTCGGCGCATGGACCGCATTACTGACTGGGGCTTGATAAACTACGGTCGTGACTTCATTCTGAACAATGGTTACCGGAACTATAACGATGGCCCTCTGAGTCAAGATTGGCAGTACCGGGATATTGTCCGAGACTTTGATAATATCGACGGCCTGATTCGAGATACCGACTTTTTCCTAGAAACACGCCTGGACACTCTGCCTGGTAATACCGCAGCAATGCTTCGCCTTGATCGAGTCGCCCACTGGCCTCTGGCAATAACCGTCGACTCGTCATACAGGCTCGAGCGTAGCTTGTTAGATATTCGACAGTACCCAGGCTCAGTAAACCTTCACGATCCCGGTCTTAACAGTCATAGCCTCCGTATGTGTGCGTTCTATAACATGTACGAAATTTCTTGCGCCATATTAGACAGGGATTCATGGGAAGAATGGCTTTCATGTTTCCCTGAAGGCCTCGATCCCCATGATCAGGAGAGTATTGATACTCAGACCCAAACGATCATGGACAGTCCCGAAAGAAATGACATCTGGGATAGCGAGAGGGCAGATCGGGAATACCAAACCAACATTGAGAACTATTTGGAGCGAAACTGGAATGGTTCTCCTGCATGGCGTTACCCCAGCTTTGAACAGGACTGGTGTACCGACTGCCGACGGATAGGATATCGGACTGGGTGTGACCAAGACTGCGAGCTGATGGATGGTCCTTACTATGGAAAGTATTGGGATATTGACAAAGTCTTTGCTGCTGATTTTTCTGATCCTGAAATGCGGTAATAATCATAGTGAAATGAGATACTGTTCGTGATTTAGACCGCATTGCCAACCCGTGGTTCTCCGTGAGCTGTTCTAGATACTCGATATCAAGGGGAGCAATAAATAAGCATAATTTCCAATTTACCGGTAGATGTTTTGCTTGATAGTATGTAATGTGAGAAAAGAAAGTCATAGTAGGGGCGAAAAGTGTGTGGTCTGGAAGGTTCAGCCTTGCCTTTCGCACTTTCTATGTGGGACCATAACGCGGACTGTCTGCCACTCTCAGCAACCACACAGAGCTCCCCCCCTCATTCTCCTCTCTTCTTCTCTCCTTAACTCACCACTTGGCTGAGCGGCCTGCTGTGGATATGATCATGTCAAAAAGTGGCTTTACATTTTCTTATTCTGAGTCCTCTCTCAGGTTCTGCCCACGTTCTTTGCATGCACACAACTTGACACCAAAGTTATGGACTCTCCACCAATATGCCGACATCACCGTGAGTCTGGCTAATAACCACGCGGCCTCATCTGACATTCTATTAGGGAGACGTCGGCCGACGAGGGCTCGCTCAACCCTCTTTGACAACGGAGCGCACGGTGGCCACTCTCCACCCAACCTCTATCCTTGGTGGTGTCCCCTTTGGATCCTAGGCGGGTCTGCTATGGACCTGCCTATTGGGGCACCTCAGCGAGCAGGGCATGGCTATTGCCCTTGACATGGCGAGGCTGGCAATCCTTGTCTATAGCAAGCGGAACATCTTTTGTCACACAGGGAGAGGGGATGCAGCTGCCTCGAGCTCTGACGATCAGAGTAATCGAGCAGGCCAAGCAAAAGCTCCCCGAGGCCCTACAAAAGGATCTGTTCCACTGCTATAGTACCTGGCAGCGAATTCTGGACTTCCATAGCAACTTCCAAAGCTTCATGGAACCCAAACCTGGCGCCAGGTTTGCCACGAACGCATTGACGCGACTTTCCAGACAATCAACGTGAGGATTCCGGTCACCCTTCGTCCTGTTCCTGGCAGATCGCGGACGAAGCATAGTGTGTCGTATCCAGTCGGATACGTTCCTCTGATCATCGGAATCCGATGAACGTACCGATGGAAAGCCTGCCCTCGCACCAGCCCCACAGTGGCTGTCTGTATCGAGAAATCTACGAGGATCCCGTTTAATTGATCGGAAAACCTGGGAAAGGGTACGAGGCCCTTCAGGAGGCACGGAGAGTGGTACACCGTGCGCGGGCCAACGTTGACATGTTGGAGGGGAAAGGGGACTGACAGAGGGTGGGGTGGAAGGCTGGGATTGATGACCTCGCTTTGAGAGGCATTGAATCACTCACCCAGCCCCACCATTGGTAGTAAGTGAGGCCCATTTTTACTATCCTGCAATTTGTGCTGACTACCTCTTGGCTCCGCCTCGCGCGGAGTCCCCCAGCGATGAGCTTGCACCTTACCGTGGTGCTGGGGTCCAGTATTCCTCCGAAAGGAGGAAGAAGCTAAGACAAGCTCTTTCGTAGAACATAGTCTCGTAGCGTTCTATTATTCTGTGATTTGGTAATGGCTAAGTTGCCGTAAGTGCTACCATGCCTATTCTGAGACACGCAGCTGTTGCATCTGGCATCAGCCGCAATCCAGCCTTGGGTGTATGCAAAATATAGAGAGTGATATGAGGCTAGGCACCCTCGAATGAAGTGCTGCCTGCGGAAGATGGTATGCATAGTTTATCCTGAACACTGCGTGCTTTGGCGGTGTCGGGCGCTTGTCAAAGCAGGATTACCCTGATGGCTCCAGATCAGTAGACATGAAATAGTATATTTTGCTTAACCTCGTCACTGCATGGTATTATAAAGTAATAGTACTGTCTACTATGCTACAGACTTATTTTCTGGTCTGATAGTCTGATCGTTGTTAAGATATGTTTACCTATACCTTCCTTGGCATCGGGGCAAGCATGTATCTTCAAGCAAGGGGGTGAGTGGGGTTTAGGCTTCAGGCCGTAGCTGCCTGGCCGCAAAAATGTACATAGTCATCTATACTAGAGGGATATAAACGAAAGTTGTAGCTGGCTGGCCATACTAGAGGGATATCGACTCACTATAAAGGTAGTACTACGCCACGCCCAAATCTTGATTATCATCTCAGAGTCAATTCACCCATCACCACAAGTCATATTCTCGATTATGGAGATGTCACGAGAACAGCTGATATTCAACGTCATGGCCGACTATCCACCGATGGAAATGGAAGTCATGCGGCTGCTGCAGCCTGGGTTCTCCAACGCGCTTGAACCGTTGATCACTTCCCAGCTATCGTTCGACTCATTCTCCATCGAGACAATCTTTGCAATAATGAAGGTCTGGTTTAACCCGGAACTCGCCCACCACGTGCGCTCCTTCGAAGTTTATTGGTGTTATACAGAGGAAGACCAAGAAGTGGAAGGATTCAATGAGGAGAACGTCCTCAACTTTGTCGACCATGCACTAGACACCATTTTCGAACCCAAGGAAGCAAAATTACGAGCCAAATGGAAAGAATACCTATTGATGCCGAATGAAGAGGCTTGGTTCGGACTACTACTTGTGCGTCTGCACCACCTGGAAACGCTCGAATTCGGGCACGACGGTACGTACGGCCTTGTGATCGATATCTTGCGCAAAGCCGCGCGACGTCAGCGGCCTTTCCATGAAGATCCTCCATTTCCATGCCTCAAGAAAATTATCATGAATCCTCAGTGGGGAGGCACGTGGATTGATTCCAACTTTGTTGATCCCTTCTTCTTCTTTCCGGCTGTTGAAACCATCGAGTGTCAGGCGATTGGCGAGTCGGAATCTTCAGAGAACACTCCAGTCGTGACAGCCCGCTCCGCTTGCCCCGTCCGTAAGATTATTGTTAAGGAAGCCTACTGGACTCACGGCTTGTTTGACTGGCTGGATGCGTGTACGCAGCTGGAGCACCTGTCAATCAAGCTAGACTTCCAACCGGATGATGAAACCTCGGAAGAATATCGATTTCGTGCTCCGCAATTCCGTCGGCACCTCCTTCGTTCCCGATCGACACTGAAGACGCTTCATCTTGGTGCGACGCAGACTTTGACAGGCCTGGCAGGTGATCTGATCGATGAGGATGGACCATTAGGCTCTTTGCAGGAATTCACCTACCTCCAGGATCTTGACATCCGACACGCCCATCTGCTCCCATTGGCCTCACGGGGTGGGATGGTGAGGCGCCACACGCGTCTCCTTAGAATACTTCCTGCCTCAATCCAGCGTCTGAAGATTAGGCACGTTGTCGATGAGGACTTTGGTAGTCTTCTGTCTGAGCTGCTGAATGTGGTGCAGCGGCGGGACTTGTTTCCTCGGCTTGAAGAACTCATAATCAAAGTTGAAGATGTAGAGAACAAGCCATTGGATGCTTTGAGACAAGCATGCACGTCCGCTGGTATTACATTTACCGCTAAGTTGCAGAAGGTCTGACTTAGGGGGTTTAGGTTTCGTCGCAATTGATGTTCGATCTAGCTCGGGTGCTTGTCCGCGTTATACTGTCGACCAACCTCAATCATGATAATTCTAAACTTTAAGTGCTGTTTCATCCTTGGGCGATAATATTTCATGAAAAATATATGATGTAGAGCCTGCCCTTTGCCTAGTTATTTCTGGTCAGCTGCATATAAGGGCGGGTCCCGAGCAGACTAAGAATTCCAGCTCAAAAAAAAAAAAAAGAAAAAAAAAAAGGCTCGTACAGCTAACATAGAGCTCTTCAGCCTTTAGTTGGTAAGCCCTTTGTATCAGTGAAGGGACTGAGGTGCGACGTCCCATCTATTGTGGTGTTTCTACCTTCTCTGTGTGAAGAGTAATGGAAGACATGGATGATTAGGATAGCTGTTCTATAGATGCTTGACCACCCTACCTCACCAGGATGGGATGATCTTATCCAATCAACGAACGAATATATTCTCAATAGCTCTATAAGAATGGTCTAAAAGATATTTCAAGCACATACGACCACAGGGTGTGGAAAACAGGGCTTCCCGTCCGCTCAGCCGTACTTAAGCCACACGCCGGGAGGTTAGTAGTTGGGTGGGTGACCACCAGCGAATCCCTTCTGTTGTATGTTTTTATTTTTTAGTCATTCTTATCTTGAAATAAGATGTAAGCAAATCCGCAATTAATGTCACACAGTCCTCAAGGTCATTGCGGAAGATCATGGGTCCGTGGGAGGGTGGTTGTTTGTTTCACGCTAATTTACTTTGTGCCCGAAGCAAAAGAAATCGTACTGTGAATTGATAAGTCGCTCATGTCAAAGCCAAAGACTCATAATGTTGCCGGATAGAGAGCAGTGAGATGAACTTTGAGCACTTATATGTGACAGAGACGAATAAAATCACTCAGGCAGGTGCTTTCAATACTTTGCACGATCTGATAAATCTATACATACATGAACGTAGTGATATATCTATTAAACATGGATTTCATTACAGGCACCATCACGAGCCTCAAAAACAATGCTATAGCGACCAGGCTGGGCAGTGAGTTGGTCGCGCATATCGCGCTCCACGGCCTGGCCTGTCTCGCCATCCGCAAACCGCACGCGATACCGGGACAATAAGATCGCCAGCACCAGCCGCAACTGAGTCAGTGCCAAGTTCTTTCCAACGCAAGTCCGGGTCCCCACGCCAAACGGGGTGAATGCGCGCTTGTCAAGGACCAGTTCCGGCTGGCTGTACCAGCGTTCAGGGATGAAAGTAAGAGGATCCTTGAAGGCGGAGGCCACTTGGGGACAGGAACTGTCAGTCTTGAAGTAGGCAGGAGAAATTAAGATAAGGGGGAAACTCACTTCGAGAGATAGTATAACGTGGAGCAACAACCTTGATATTTCCTGGGATAAATGTACCTTCAACGACCATTCCTTCCGGTGGCGTGAGCCGAGTTCCCATGGTCAATGCAGCTGGGATCAACCTCATTGCTTCGTTCAAGAACCCATTGAGGTGCGGTAAAGTGGCTAGTGCTGTGTGATCCGTCGGATCGACGGTTTGTAACTCCTGGTAGATACGCTCGGCGTGGTCGGGATAGCGAGCAACAAAATACCACAGGATGATCAGACTTGGTGCCCCAGTGTCACTGTTCATAATGAATTTCTTTAGCAAATTTCCATGAAATCAAGAGCCCGTGGATCTCATACCTTCCACCAACAATAACAGATAAGGTATTACCGCTCAGAAGTTGCTTCTTGACCGACATATTCTCCCGAGTGAGTCCCTGTCGATATTCTTGGATAAAATGAGCGGCAATATCGGGCTGCTTCGTGACTTCCATCTTCAGCCTTCGCTCCATGCACTGATCGCAGAAGGTCACCATTCGGTTCCAGTCTTTCACACGCCAGAAGCGGCCCGCAAAGGCGAAGGCAACCCGGATGGCCCACACTGCGTGGTTGAGGGAGCCCAGAATTGCCAAGGCTGACCTCTGCTGGGTGATCGCATGATGCCAGGTTTGGGTCTTCATCATGCCAAAATTTTCGTTGAAGGCGAACTCACCCATGGAGTCGAAGACGAACCATGGCATAAGGTCATTGGGCACCACCGGTTGACCCTGGGCACTGGCGATGATTGCATCGAGTCGGTCAATTTGCGTCAGGATTCGGGGTACGTACTCGCGGATGGCTAGATGCCACATAAATGTGAACCTGGAGTTAGCTACTATGCTACGTGTTGTATTCTAGGGTAAGGGAAACTAATGATGGGGAGGCGATTAGAACTTAGGCTTCTTCGTACCTTTAGTTGACAACGCACGACTCCAAACCTTGCGTCGGCTGAGATGATCTTCCTCCGTTCGAGCAAAGATTGGAGAGATTCGGGGGTGGACTAAATCGTACCAGTCGGATCGAATATTGCGATTGGCAGAACCATCTAGGGCTTCCCAGGCCGCAGGGTGGAAGATAGTAATCTCAGCCGGACCTGTTAGCAAGAGAATGATTAGCATCTCCTCCCATTGAGAGATTTAACGGGTAAATCACGGACCAGTGCGCACAAACGTTCCATACTTCTGGTGTAATTCGTCAAGGACAAGGTGGTTGCGAGAATCGCGACATTGATAGGCCAACCACAATTTGCTCATTGCAGCAAGGCGTGGGCCGGGGAAGCATCGAAGACGGTGGAAGTACAAACGATATACTACCATACTGATAAACAGGCCCGAAAGGTAGCAGCCAAAGCATGCCAGTGTATTAGTGACCGCGTTGGGCGAGTGAGTGCTGGCTAGAGCGATGCTCAGCAGAAGGACAATAGTGTGGACGGCTCCTACAGCCGGAGCTCGAAGATGCCATTCGCCCCGAATGAAGATTGCCAAGTGCGACAACACTCCCCATGCGGTGGCAAGTAACAATGTTTGAATCTGCATAATGTGTGCAAAGTATAGTAGTGTAGTCAAAGGCGTGTGTGACTACTACTAGTATGACTTGGAATTGACGAAAGGCTTGGAAGATGTGAGAAACAAGGGCAATATATATCACTAAATTGGTCGTTACGAGGTCACACGCCCCTGAAGATGTGAAGACAGTAAGGCTTCGTTAATTTGTCAGCGAGGCAGAATACCTAGCAGAATAGCTGGGTTATCAATGCCTATACATGTTCTGTATGATGCTGTTATGGAAGGACAGTAATACGTACTGGTATATTACGTTACAGAGACTGATAGTGTAGTTGGGTTGCTTTAGTGCTTACTTGGCCAAGAAACTGACGTCTCATCGGGTGTCAACAGACCCACCACTGTTTTAGAACCGAGCCGGCCCTCTACAAACCATTACTAGGCGCACTGCCTCAAAGAAACACATATAAATGCGTAGTGAGCAAGTGAATCCTTCATAGTCGGGTGAGAGGCTAATGTGTCGAAAATATGCCGATAGTATCTGCCTGATGTCTTGGTCCGTGGCAGTGTGGTGGTATGTCTCCAGCCTAACCGAACCGAACCGAACCTAATAGCGTGGATAGTAGTCTATCTAGTATCTAGGCCTGATGTGGACTCTACAGATGATACAACGGACTCTATCATTACCAATCCAGGTTTAGTGCTGTGTACTTAGGAATGGCTGGGTTATTTGAGGTATTTTAGTCTAATTGACGGATAATATCCTACAGAGCCCCTGAGTCTCTTAAGGCTACCACCAAGGCTCTTTCCCATAAGAGATTCCGCCCCCAAAACCTTCCAAGGGCTTCTTATCTAGGTAAAGTGCTCAAGCTATAGCTCTAAACAGGCTTAGGAGTAGTCCGTTTGACCAGCTGTATAGTCCAAATACTAAATAGCACTCGCCCATTAGTACGGAGTCCAGCTGTATGGGTCTACCCGGGTCGAGCCCCCCATGGTTAGCGTGCTTTACTAATAAAACAAAGTACCTAGTAGGCATACCTTTGCGAAGGACAGTGAAGCGGAGCGACAAGGCTCACAGTGATCAAAGCTTGGGGGCTAACTGGAAGCCCGGTGGGTCGAACTCCAACCTGTAGTTGATTTGAGTCAAAGCACTGGCCTAGAGCTATCGTTCGTAGCTTGCATAAAATCGACATATAGAAATAGTAGAAAGATGCTGCAAGTTTGTGTTCGTGATCACTTTCCCCTCTCCTCATCGATTTTGTCCGCCTTGAGAATTCCCTCTGCAACGAACGAACAGTGACTGTTGTTTATATTTGATCCGACACTTTAGGGTCTTGCTGTTATTGTCATTCATTATGGTGGCCCTCGCATCCAAGCAAGTGGGCGTGATAGTTGCTTTCTTGATACTTGATCTCTTAGCCCTCGTCGCCCTAGGGTTAAGGCTCTACGCTCGCTCTTTTACACGACGAGAGCTCAAGGCGCACGATGTCTTGACTATAATTTCCATGATAATGCTAGTGGGATATACCGCCTGCCTTCTTGTCTCCACCGTCAACGGCGGAGTTGGAATGCACATCGCCCGGGCGATGGTGTCCGGCTTTGACGTTGTGCTGGGATTAAAAGCATTCTTCGCCTCTCAATTCTTTTGGGCGGTCAGCATCGCGAGCTTCCGTCTCGCAATTCTGGACTTCTACATTCAAACCTTCACCGTCTTCAAATTTCGCATCGCCGCGTACACCCTCGCGACCATCGTCGTTCTATTCTTCATTGGAAGTCTGACGACGACACTGCGCTTATGTCGCCCGATTGCTTTCAATTGGGATACCACCCTCAATGGCTCCTGTGGCAATGAAGCGACCGCCGAGCTCGCGGCAGCCGCCTTCAACATGGTCTTGGATATCGTGATTGTCCTGCTGCCACTGCCAGTCACCTGGAAATTGCAGATGACGACACAGAAGAAGGCCGCGGTGACAGCCACTTTTGCTTTGAGTCTAGGAATCTCTGCTATCAACCTTGCGCGCATCGTGAAAGTTCTCGATTGCAATCTGCAGGCGGATTTCACGTATTGTACGGCGGACAGCGCGATCCTCACTGTGGCTGAGATGGCAGTGGGCATCTTGGTGGCTTGTGTTCCTACCTTGGGCCCTGTCCTCCTTCCCAGTCGTCGAAAGCGATTTACGGAGCGAGCGAAACCTGTGGGCGGTAGTGGCGTGAGTGGTGCTGGAAGCAGCATTAGAAGCTTGAAGAATAACAGTAGCCGGTGGCTGTTTAGCAAATTCTCGACGAACAGTCAGCGGAACGCCACCATCACTACTACAGTTACCCATGACGATTCCCGTGATTCGCAGAGCGAGCTTGTTTGCAAGCATTCCCAAACCCCTCAATCGACTGGGGATATCGCTGTATGGCGGGAGTTTGAGCTCACAGTAAAATGATCTCCTACGCTTCTTCGCTTTTTGTCCTCACCCTTCTTGGTTTCGTCGAGAGAGTTTGAGGATAAGGACTCATTGTTATAAGATCTGGCCTGGTATTAAACTCTCAGTGTTGCTTCGATTTGTTCTGGTTATAGGATATAATGATACTTTGACAACTGAATTATAGTCCTTTGGTCGTAATATATAAGCTAGCCATTATTTATTCTGAGAAGTCCTTTATCTCAAAACCAGGTAAAAGCTTAGGAAGCTACTACCATAGACCACCACGGACATACAAGTCAGCACCGAGGAAAGGATGATTGCATGTATAGCAAAGTGGAATTACAATTCCTAATACTAAGAAGTACTACCTCTTCCCTCAGAAAGAAAATTTTCTCTTCTTAACAACCTCCTTAACCTTTACTAGGTCTACTCTGGAAGCACCGGCCCCTCCCCATTCTTCCAACAAAGCCCCTAAGGCCCCCAGGGCCACCACCAGAGTTAATAGCACCAGGACTATGACTAGGATTATTACTACGGAGACTATTGTTTGGCCATTTCAGATAACTCTAGCACGTCAGATTGAATCAGATTAACTTCCCTCATTGACTGAGGTTCTTAGAAGGAAACATACTGTTGAATTAACTCGGCAAACTAGCTTCTCGTATTGTGTAGTCTTGATAGTATATGCTTATGAAAAACCCTCTTAACCGACGTTGAAGCAATACAGTGCATTTGCCCCAGCTCCTCAGTGAGGGGAAACTTTGGGGGCCAAAATGAGAAGGTGGACTTTTTCGAGCTGTTATATGGTAGATTAAACATGACCGATCATATGCATGCAGTCTGGGTGGGGGCTGACTCGCGGGGCCTTTTACATCAAGGAGCCTGCGGGCCGACACATACCTGAACTGTAAATCGGCCCCCACAACTTACTTCTTGGGACGTGCATAGCCAAATTTTCAATATCCGACTCTTCCGGGGATAATCATATGAGAGCCAATTAGGGCACAGCCAATGTATTGACCAGACCAATTACATTAACTAATAACAGAAATATATCCGCTTTCTCTTAACCTAGACTCGGACTATTCCCCGCCCCCTCTCCAAGCATTTCCTTTCTCTTCCGCAGTTCTGAAGCCGATCTCCACACCCCTCCTTCTAATCAGGAACAGCAACACTCTCAGTGGAGCTTAGGCAAGGCATACAGTGACACTAACCAACAATTATAGATTCGGAAGGTCACCCTGTCATCCGATTCTGATTTCAAGGTAAATGAACGGACCACAGTCCAGAGCCCCAAGACCATGGGGGCCAAATAGCCCAAGAACCCTGAGGACCAATAGAATGGACAGAGAAGAGACCATGCCATGATCGCGATGGCGGAGAACAGGCGAGCCGCTCTGTCCCCCACGACGAGTGGCAGTGTTCGTCGGCCGGCGGCGGCATCGCCTTTTTGGTCGTACATGTCCTGAAGCTGAACGGTGGTTGCGACAACGGCAGCGATCATCCCGATCCACCACAGTAGTTGTACGTTGTCGTCGTTGCTATCAGCTGACCACGAAGAGAGAGAAAGTAAGGGAGTTCGAAGAGCGACCTCCAATGTGCCCGCTGCAAAGCTCGTGAAACCCGCGGCGTTCAGTAAGTTGCGCACCGCCCAGTTCCCATTCCCCTGGCCGAGGTCGTTATAGATCCAGCCCAGCACCGCGAGTAGCACACTCTCGCTCCAACCGGCGCCCCCACCCTGTTGGCCAGAGCGACTGTGGGTACTCATGTTGATGCTGCTGACGCTACTGCTACTACTCAGGATAATTGCCAGCACGGTTGACAATCGGCCCCAAACCTGGGCCTGAGCAGGCGACAATCGTCCTGCTGGTAACGGCCGCCACGGCTTGTTTAGCCGGTCTTCCGCGATCGAGGCCGGCTGGCATTGGTTGTTGATAGTGAACGCTAGGAGGTTGATCCAGCTGTATGCGAACATGTGCGGGAGACGCAACAAGATCTCATGTGTGTGGACTTTGTCGGATGGGGTGTGGAAGATGGCGAAGGCGATGCTAGGGCCGACCATGGTTTTGAAGTCGTTAATGGTGAAGAGATATAGAGTATACGCATGGTAAAGAAGGGATGAGTAGATGGTGTTCAGGGCAATGGCAATATCCCTCAAGCATGAGATCGTGAAAGTAGGCAAGAAGTGCAAAGGAGAAGAAGTGAAAGCGGTCATTGTTGCAATTGCAGCTTGATTGATTGATGTTGTTTAGCCCCAAGAGGTCGGAAGGACGGAGGGAGAACATGGCATCAATTTGTAGGCAGATGGGCTCGAGATATGACCCAATATCCAAGACTCAAGGGCGAAGCTATTCTGAGGCCCCCTTCCCCATCTTACTACACTGCTACGAGGTATCTATGTTGGAAGATCTACTCAACGTGCTATGCTGGTGTATGAGCCGTAGTGATGGTATGTGGGTGTTTAATGTGACTGTAACATTACCTGTACTGCTTCTGTATCACAGATACACACATCACTAGTGTGCACGGTGCAATGGCAATTGCTCCTTTTGTTCGCACTCCACCCTTCGCCTATATGCTCCGCCTATATTAGATTTCCCGCCCCCAAACAAATCACGCAATCAGCACTAGCCCATCTAACTGGGCGGCTCATTCCTTTGCTAGACTAGTTCACAAAACCAATTCTCTAAGCCCCAATTTCTCACTTAGTTACCAAGAATTCCGACAAATTGATTACTCAGTCAGGCTGAATCCCAACCCCTCACCATCGTGGAGCTACTGAGCATTGCCCCAATAGACAAGGCCTTATGAAATAAACCAAACTTATATAATCTCTCACTGTCCTCAACCCCTCCTCCACTGTGTCTCAAGTACTCTTTAAATCCTCGAGCGTTTATCGTCCCAATCAAAGATCTTCTTATTCTACACAAACATTGAAATCGCCTAAAACAAACCCCAGAACTTTCAAAAACCACTACCCTCTCTATTCCCTCTCAATACACTTCAAAACCATCATTACCACCCCAAAATGTCCGTCCGGGTCATCATCTACGCCTACCGCAAACCGGGCCTCGACCTCCAAACCTTCAAGGAGCGCTACGAAGCCCACATTGGGCTAGTTAAGCGTCTCTCCGGCGACGACTTCCCTCTCTCCCACAAGCGTATGTACGTTGCGCGCACTACAATTGAGCAACCTCAAACCGGGGAGGGCAACAACAACAACTCGACCCGCAATGCCCTCACGCCTGCCACCGTGCTTGTCGGCCAGCAGACAGATTTCGATTTTGATGCCTACGCCGAACTCACTTTCGCGGACCAGACTGCCTTCCAGACGTTCTCTGCCAAGGTGATGGCGCCTGAAGCGGCAGCGCAGATTGCGGCGGATGAGGAAGGATTTTTGGACCGGAGCAAGTTGGGAATTGCGCTTTTGGGGGATGTGGTGGAGACTACCAATTAGTAGGGGAAGGATAAAGATGAGGTGGGGTGTCGCTAAATGTATATTTCCATTCAATTTTTTTTTCCCCTTTGGGCTTAATAGCACATGTGGATGTTCATGGATCATTGTATCGGAATAGTTGTTAGTGGAAGGATGGGAATCCTTTTGATTAGAAGCACCGGCAGTCTGATTACCCTAGGAATTATATGTACCTCTTGCAATGAATTGATGTAGGGAAACACGAAAGACTATACTATAAGTACAATACAGATAGGCCGTTGGAAGAGGCTCGATTTATATTCACCAAATGTAAGAGCTAATACCTACTAATATATACCCCACTCGACCTTCTGATTACCTGCATCGCCACCACACTCCATGTACCCCTTCGCACCAACAAGACCATCAGAGGCGTACTTGGAGATTGCCTCGTTGATAATAGTAACAATATCCTGACTGCCAGTGTGATAAGTAACATCACCAGTCACGCCAACATTCTGAACACCAAAATGGCAAGACCCGGACTTAGCAATGTCGCGTTGGTGACCGATACCAGTAGTCCACTTGCGGCTTGTGGCCTGGATATTCTTTACGATAGTTTGACAGTCAGACACATTCGGGGAAGCGGACGAGGTCTCGTCCTGGTAGGTGTAGCCGCTGCACTTGGTGATGCCCTGCAACGGGTTACAGGGGTAATTTGGATCGCTAGAGTTGGACTGCGACGGGGTGGACCACGAGGACCAGGCCACCTGAGGGCTGCAAACTGGGAGGCGAATATAGCCGGGAGTGGTGATGTCTTGTTTCGATAGATCTTTCAGAGTATCTTTGTCCAAGGGATTGGCGACAGGTCCTCCGTTGGCATTGCCATTGGCGACGTAGGTTCGAACGGACCCGATAATCAGATCGGACACAGTGATGTTCCCCCAAGACCCTGAGCCGAGTGAGCTCAGTCCTGGTGGCGCAGTGAAATATGTCTGGTCAGAGCACGTTGATGTCGACCCACTGTCCTTACTGGAACAACCTTTCCACTTGCCGTGGGGATGGACCAGATCGTACAACTTGTTATCGTAGCATGCATAAGTGGACTCTTGGGTGGATGCAGTCATGTAGTCGGTTAATGGGTTTTGCGCATTGCAGTCATGGCCCGAGTCGACGACGAAGGCAGCGGTGCCGGAGACAGACCATAGGGATGGGATGGCGAAGCCGAAGAAGGCCTTGCTGATGTAGCTCTCGATTTGGGCGTTAATCTGGTTGTTTGTTAGGTAGTCTACCGATGGGCTCTCGCCCCCACCCTCAATGAGGTTACCATTGGCAATCATGGTACTAAGAAGGCTGATGGAGGCATCTGATCCATTAAACAAATTCCACAGTTGGTCTTGGGCCGTGGCAGACCAGCCGTAGACTACCGACCCCAGTGTAGCGGTGAAGCTATCTTGATACTTTGGTGTCCATTTACCTCTGTATGGAATGGGTTAGCTATCTCTGGAATTCATACGAATCAATGATACATACGGCCCTTTCGACAGTGAATTGCTCGCAATTGAGGCTCCGTACGCCACGATGGCGCTGGTGATATTGGCAGTGTTGTTGGCGCCAGAGGCTCCCAGAGAGATACTAAGAGCCGGTAGATTTGTGAAGACTGTAGAAGATCGATTAGTTGTCCAAGTAAGGCGGGCAGGGGATTTTCTATCGCAATTTACCTCCTTCAAAGTATGGCGCAGTTATCACCGTGATTCCAAGGCCTAAAAGGTTGACCAAGACCTCTAGCCATGTGTCCCTGGGAGGCGAAGGTACCGTTGCGAAGGTGGTCTCAAAGTCCTGGAGCTGGGTGTCGATGTATGTTCCAGCAACTGCGTTGATGGCAGCGTAGAATTGGGAGAACGCCTGGGTGAGGAGCCTTGTCAGCAACGTTCGATTTTTTTCAGGACAGAAATTGCGAGTCTTACCGAGTTTATCACTGTGAGAGAATTATAGATCACCATTGCCGCAGCACCCGAATCACCGGTGCCCTTTCCGAAGCCGTGGAACGATCCGCATGTTTTGGCGTTGAAACAGTTGCCATTTGGAGCTGGTAGCCCACAATTCATCGTCTCATCGACATGGAAAGTGTTCATGATGGACCGGGAGAATTCCTTCGCAGCAGGCTGCATTCTGGGCTTATCAATATTCTTCCAGACGTTGATGGCATCGGACCAAGCACCAGAAGCGTCTAGCTGCGCCCAGCGCTGAGCGCACGGCATCCACAGGGCATCTTGGATGGCCGGATCCGTACAAGTTAGGGAAGTCCAGTTTCCGGTTCGGTTGCTCTCTGCGTAAGAGTCTTCATGCAGGACGACGTCGTCAATCAGGCTAGACCAGTTGGCAAGGTTAAGGCCCGATGCGGCAGATCGTGGTGGACAAGTGACTGACCTACCTTGATACCCAGGACTGGCGGGAAGCTGAAAAGGCACTTTGATAGAGGCGGAGGTGCGAAAGAAGAAAGAAAGGGTAAAAAGAGTGAAATACAGGAACGTAAGGAACGTATTGCGTGGCTTGGGCCGCGCCGAATAATGGGAAGAGAGAGACATGATTTAGCCACAGTGCGCCTAATGAGCCCGAGAAGGACAGGGGATGTGACGATAGATCTTATACCTGCTGCTGACAACTAGTCCTTGGGACGAAAGAACATGCCCCGGCCAGAGCAACCTATCAGTGGTCGTTCTACTGTCTTAATTTCCGCCAGGGAAAAAGCAGCTAAGGACTTATCGTGGTGCAGCACATGCGAACAATTTTCTCTCGGCGTTTGGCCTCCCCTGAGTGATGAGGCAGTGTTTTATTGGGCTCCTACTGTAGGCGAGACAGGGCTTGCTTCTAAAATAGTCCGCATGATGCGACAAGGGTCCTTGTACTAATGTGGAGCTACGATATACTGATAATAAAAAGAAAAAAAATGTAAGAGATTTTGATAACGAAATAATGAAATAATAATGGACGGCTACTATCGGACCCCTATGCGCGCTACTCCACTAGAGTCCAGCATAGGAGACCCTAGATTGGGCAAGAATGGCGCAGGCTGCAGGGATCAGGCTAGCTCAGGGAGACAGCTGCAGCATTATGCCGTGACATCCGTTTAGCCGCCTGGCAAATTTACATTGACTCCTGTCCCTTTTTTTGCTATCTTCTTTTGTTTGACTTTCTTGAACCTTTTGACGGCCAACAGTCAGGGCTGTTCAACAACTCGGTTCTTTTCCCTCCCACATTTCATTTCATCCCTTCCCTTCAACATGAACCGCCGTCGCTTTCTTGCTTGGGCTGTATTGGTGCTAAACTCGATAATTGCAATGGGCGACGGCACTCCAGACATTTCTCCGGGCATATTCGAAGTGGACTTGATATTCCCCCGCAATGAAACGTACACTCCTCAGGCGTTGATGCCCATCGTTTTCGCGCTGCAGAATCCGTCTCTGGCTTCCACGTTGGGAGCCACCGTCTACTGGGGGCTGCGGGAAGGCAACAACTGGTCTGCGCCGGGCTCCATAACGGACGGGGGATTCGAGCTCTTTACGTTGAACTCTACGTCTTCTGGGCCTCATTTGGCCACCAGCTTCGTGAACACTCTCGCCTACCCGGACGGCTCTTGGACTTTTGCCTGGACTCTGGAAGTCACCAACTGCTCACAGGCCGAACGGCCAGATTGCCTTCAATCCGAAAGCCAAAATTGCTCTCTGACTTACAACCCAAATAAAGTCATCTCGTTGAATAATGCCATTGTCTTCAATGTTAGCCAGTCAGGGCAAACACCCAGTCTCGAAGCAGCCACATCTTCTGACATGTGTGGCACCATGGAAGCCTTTGCGTTTAACGTGACTTCTGCGGGGGATACTGAGGAAGTGTGTGGCTTCCTTGGACCCAGTCCGACGACCAACCCGTGCGCAACGACGGTCAATGCTTCCGCGGCATCAAGTATATGGGCAGAAGCCACTGCCTTTGCCTGTGACCCTCGAGAGCGTTCGGCGTACCCCAACGTTACATGTCCAACTTCTTCATCCAAATCCAACGCTGCGCGGCAATCTGGCATGGCCGCAGCATCGACATTGCTTACGCTGTTAACAATGGGGACTGCCTTCATCCATTTTGGGTGACAGCGATGTACATAGTGTTTTAGTAGTAGCCTCTGGTCTAATAAGGCAAGTGGACCTTTTGTACATGTAGTTCTTTTGATATCGAATATATTCTATTTCCTGAGTTCCTTGAATCAAGATCCTTCATCCATAATCTTGGTAGTATTGCGTCACAGTGTTGCGCCTGTCCATTTCCGCGGGGGAGCAAAATCGCACTAGTTCAGCCTTACTACGTAGAATTCTACGGAAAGTGAAGCGAGGGTGCCATATCCATGAGCTTGTCTTTTCCTTGGCAGAAATTTTCAATATCCATCAGGTTGCCACTCCGCTCGGTTGCCCTTCGGCCGGAAATTGATATCACACATGGTGTCCTATTCGCTCTACGGAATGCACCTGAAGGGTCTGAGTTCACTGAAATGCAACAATACTGAAACCTCGCCAATGAGAAAGCCGACTAGTCAGCCAGTCCCTGGAAGGGAGGAAGGGGGGTTACTGTGCAAGATAATTGGCCGTTCTGACAAGCTAGCCAGCGGTAGCGCCTAAGCTAAGCCTTGCCAGGCTTTTGCGAAGCTTTATCATGGCCGCTAATCACCGTCGCAATTTTACCCGACCCTCCCCAAATTTGCGGTCGACACTTATGGTTGGTCCGATTGGGGAAGTCATCCGAAAAGTCCGACCACCTGTTGGCATTGCGTTAGTACTATGCAGTGGATATCCACCTCGCTCAACTCGAGTTAAGGGGATCATACGGACTCCGTCCACGCTCTCGACAACGTCATGGTATTCCGAAATTCCTCTAAAATGACCCATGCATTTCTTTGTCCGGATTTCCGAAGATCGATGTTATTTTCAATGCCACGCTTGGGGTGAAAGAGTTACTAGACAGTGCCAGTATTGCCATAACTGTGCAGTTGCGCGACAGCACATGTCGACGTGCTAACCACTAGGCCAAAAAATGATATATCGCGTCTATCCGGTCAGCCGACCCCGAGATTTGTCCCAACAGGGTATTGAATCCCTACATTACTTTGGTTTGGGAGAGATCTGTTACCCCCCGACTCAACAATAACTGGATTCACTCTTGCCGTTATCCGTGAGTTACCCTATGTGACCTAGTTGTTCATCTCCATCTCTTCTTCGGAATTCCTGAAGCTTCTCACTACCAGCTCCGATAGCGGCTTGATCAACCACGACTGTATGAGTGTCGAGTAATTGTGCCGCGCTGTGTGTTTCGCGTGTATATCACTTAGTTCGGGAAGCCACAGGTCGATGAGATCAACGTTCTTGAGCGCCAGCCTAAGCTGGATTTCCCAGTCAAAGAAATTCGAGCGTCCTCGCAGCAAGAGAGACAAGCTTGATGGACCCTTTGGTAGGCTCACTAGCACCCTATTCCCTTACATTCTTCTTTGTTTGGGGGTTCCCCATGGTAGCTGACATCCCCTCGAGTGAGATGTTGTGTCCTATTACTTCAAGAATGCCCTATTTTGAATTGAACTTCACATTTGCTCCACCTTGCGATACCGCCTATGATCGGCGTATGTGCCTGCAATATGATCCCAATTGCCAAGGTACCGGCCAAGATTGTGTTGGATATTCTTCTGTCATACTGTATAGAACTGCTCCAGACTATAATATCTCTTTCCAGATGTGCCATCTTCTCCTCCGGATTTGTCTCCTTGTCCGAATATACCAGTCGCATGACCTTCGACTTGTTCCTTTTCGACGAATGACTAGAAAAGAGCAAAGTCAGTATGTTTTTTTGCGAGAGGTCACATGGGGGCCTACCTGGCATTTACTGCGCTGGCACTAATTTCAGGCTCTCTACTGACGTGTTAGCGCGGCGATTAGCACGTAGAAATTAGATCATACTTACTCGACCCCCATAGTCACTTCAGTGGGCCTCACCGACACCCCATGGGCGGGGTGTCGGTGAGGCCCACTGTTTTCTAAATCTGCATGATCTGTATATTGGGGAAGTTGCATTGGGCATCTTCCTATGAGGCTCATCCTTCTTTGTTGTACAGAAGGGTGAGCCTCCACAAGGTACACTGTTTTCTAAATCTGCATGATCTGTATACCCATCCAGGGACATATTACTAGAGTTAGCGCTCGATATCAACATATGTTGGATAAAGATCACGGGCTATTTACGCATCCACAGTCTAACTCTGCTTCACAGGCCGGTGCGATACCATAACTGAAAGTTCATAGAGGTCCCTGGCAAAGGGTGGGGAAGTTGCATTGGGCATCTTCCCATGAGGCCCACCCTTCTTCGAAGAAGGATGAGCCTCATAAGGGACAGCTCTTAAAGCAGAGCTCACTTCAAGCCCCTGTCTGGAGCAGAAGCGACAGAATCGACGGAAGCGGGACGCACAATCGCGCGACAATGGCGCGATCCCGCGAAAAATCAAGCTTCACATTTCTGGAATAATGAGAAAAGTGCCATAACGATGGAAGTAGGGGGGGCAGCATGGATATGTAAGAGTAGAGAAGGGAGAAAGTAGGAGAGGAGTGAGAGCTGTGAGGTATAGGACGGGTCACAGGAAGAGAATCAAGTAGAATGGGGAAAGAACAAAGTAGACGATACAATACACTACCAAGTGACCCGGACTAACACAAACCAAAATTACCATTACAACCTCACCTGACCCGCTGTGACTGCTGGCCTCGTGCCTTAATGCGCAGGTGTCGATCACACGGTATCGGGTATTCTCGTTCCCGAACTAGGAAGGCGCACGAATAGGTATCCAAACTAAGCCTCTTCATTTGGGATCCATTCTGTCTCCAACTCCAACACACATCAAAGGATCATCGAGAATGAGTCGAACCATCATCAACCGCATGGCCTCTGATCATCCTGAGTAGGCAGCCCTCTTCTGAATATCAGCTGCTCTTGTGAGATCTTCATAATTCAGGCTCCAAGTTATGACTATAACTGACTTGATGCTGGGGTAGAGACTGTACCCTCAAACCGGCAGCCCGGTCTATCTGAACTTCTCACCGGGACAGCCACAATTCCCTCCAAATGTACAGTGTATATAGCTTCTAGTCAGCCAGGCGACGGAGAGATATCTCTTACAACACTCTCCAGCGGGATACTCACTGCAGCTATTCCAAAACACGCCCGCAGCATCGTATGGAACTACTCCTCCGGCATTCCCCGCAAAACCTCCAACACGCATTCCTCCACAGATGGCTGGGGGCATTCCCGCCGCTGTCGAGCAGCCTGCCCATGCCTCCTGGTCTGCCGCAGCAATCAGTCATAGGGACATGGGCAGGTAATGTATACCAAATGCAACAGATGCAACAGATTCAACAGATGCAAATGGGGCAAGCACCAGCAGACATGGTGTCAATATGGTTGAAGATGCATATCTAGTCTTCAGAGACATGTCTGTATGTCTCAGGAGCTGTAAAGCAAGCAGAGAAAACAGCCGACAAGACCCAAAGCGAAGGGATGGGGTCATTTGATCGACTCCGATACCTTGGATACAGCCGAAGATGAGGTCGTGGTGATCTCAAGCCATACGAGCGATATCCTGGAAAACCACTGCGGAGAATTGTTTACCATTAGAGAAGTAGACCTCTCAGATGCCCCACGGGCCCTCAACCGAAAGCACACCTTTCTATATCTGCGGTGGCTTCCCAAATCTCTAGTGAGAGTGAGGGCGTCGAAAGCCCGCCTCGAGAGCCACTGCGGAGAGTGGTTCAGTACAAGGATGATCGACTTTTGAGGCATGAGGAGTATACCAGTAATGAGAACAATTGGCACGGGCCCGATCGCATTAAGTGCTGCGTTGAAGATGGGGTTGAGAAAGGTACTGAAAAAAGGGAAAAAGCCGGGGGGAGGGATTTCTGTTCCAGAAATAGGTTAGGAGACAATGACTACCAACACCGGCTTACTTGTTTGCTTGCTTCCGTCATTTCCTCTCTGTTGAACCGCCGTATAAACTCAAAATTTAGGGATCATGCCCAGTGCCCGTATTCCGTTTCGACAGCTCACTCTAATGATCCACAGCCGCAACTATTCAGATTAGCTGGGAGCACCAAGTATACGTACTATAGCAAGGAACGCCAACACACGAGAATAGCCTCCACGTCATTGGACAAGCTCTTCCTAGTTAATTATCTGAAAATAATGATATGATGTGTACGGCCTGCACAGTATCCGCTCAACCTTGGGCCCAATCCTCTTAGGTTATCAGACGTCAACTAGCTCATCCCGCCTCCATTGTCTTAGCGTTGTAATTCCTTCTCACTAATAGCCGACTCCGACCAATTATTTCTGACTAGATCGTCCGCATCTTTAATGACTTCGAAGACCTGTCAGCTTACACACACAGTGAAGACTGAAAAGCATAAAGAAAATACCAAGTGGAGAGGCGACAACTGTGCTCGCCAAGAGCCCCATACGAAAGAGGGAAATTGAAAGAGAAAATATGATCTCGCAGTTACTTAGGTTTGGAGAAAGCAATGGATCCTCTACTTTTCTGGCTTCAGGCGAGCTCTCATAAATATCCCAGCTCCTCGCCTCTGTACTGTCAGCGGTATTCTTGGCATGTAACCAGGCAGACTAACTAGTATTTGTGAGCCAAACTGCAGAGGCTGGACTATTACTAACTCGGCAAATATTGCATCTGGTTGAAGCCCCAGCTGGTCGGCCAGCAGTAGTGTCTCGTTGGTAGCTTGCAAGTATTACTTGGCCTACGGTAAAAAGTACTCCATGAATGTCGAAACCTCAATTGAAGCTGAGGGGAATCACCTCACCAGCACTGTATACGTTGATTATGCATGCGTCGAAGCCTACTAATGCACTATCAGACAGGTGGCAACCGTTTTCGCGCAGGACTGACTGTAATAGTCCTAGTCCCGTTTATCGCCGCTGCTTCTGATATTCAACAGTGGTAGTAGCAAGAGGCATCCGTGGCTGTCATCTCATGGTGTGGGCCAGAAACTTTCAGTCACCACTGCTCTGCAAGATCTTGCTCTTGCATTGGTGAGTGTCCTGATTAATTATCCCAGTACCAGTTGGCTCCATTGAAACCATCTCATGACATAGTCGCACGCCCTCTCAAGGCCCGGCTGCGGAACCAGAGGCATTGAACACGGTCATTCGAGACAAGAAAGAGAGTTTCCCTTTTAGTATGGTAAAGCTATATGATCAGCGAGCCGAGAAAATTCACTTGAATCCCTGAATTCCTCCAGAGCCGGGCGACCGTGTAAGAGCAGTCCTTATGATTACCTGTTTAGTAGACCTCCACTCCAGCCAGGGTCAGCTGACCCTTCGCCTCTTCTTCCTGTCATCCAGCCACTAACCCAACCTCTGGAGATTCACATAGGTCGGATTTCTACCCTCTACCCTTCGTCTTCACATCAACTACCGTACTGCCAAGAGGTTGGAAATGCTCCTCTAACAGCCAGTCTAGGGATCCTGCTTCGTTGTTTCTGCTCCAAACCAGGGAACGAAGACGCGCAATGCTATTTCCTTACTCTCTTATCGGGGTCTTTACAAGATTGTACGTTTTTCTGATTGTACTAGTCGTCACAGTGCGAACACTGATTGTTATACAGTCTTTTATGCTCCCACACCGATCTGGAAGCAGCATTGGCCTTACAGACACTCGGAGAAGTCTAGCGAAGTGTCAGCCATCGGAGCAGGTGCCTTTGCTCATACTGTACCAGATAAGGGACCCATCTGTCTGTCTAGAACCATCCCATAACCTCTGCACAACTGCAGCATCGTTGGTACTGATCGTACTTTCTTCCTCACTACCCTCAAAGCTTTTAGCCACCAGCGAGTATGGGTCAAAATCACACTTGTCTGGGGCAGATATGATGTCATCTAGAACACCGTCTAGGTTGTCACACGCCTCAGCGGTGGCATTACGAATGGCGTCAAATGTGCATTGCGACAACGGGTGGCTCATTTGGTCCATGACAAACTTCGGGTAATACATGGCTGGAACGAACGTCGCCCCGTTGATAGCTGGTGCTCCGGCAAGAATCCCATCGTAAGCGGTGGGATATCGCTGAGCCGACGTAAGGCCCTGGCGGCCACCTGTCGAGCAACCGTCCCAGTAGGAGTACCGTGGCCCCTGGCCGTAGAGGTCCGTGATGACATTCTTCGCAATAACCGCTGCCTCACTTTGGGAGAGGGCAAAAAAGTTTTGCAGGAAGAAGAAGTTAACATTTCCCGCTGTATCAAGGACCCAACTAGTCGCGTCCAGTGGATTACGGACATGACCCGCATCAGTTCCAACAGCAGCATAACCTCGTGCCACAGCGGGCGTAAAGCGGTTATATGTCCAAAGTGAAGACAGCCCAGAACCGCCAATACCGCTGAGTCGGCCGTTCCAGCCTTCCAGTGGGAGCCACACTGTAACCTGCACGTTGTCCTTCCAGCATTCGTGGCCGTAGTTGATTGTGACATTGCAGAAGTTGAGGTTGATGTCGTAGTGTCTTTCCGGGTTCGCAACTTCTGCAATGAGGGAGTAGTTCTCGAGGCGCTCGGCCGCAACCGACAACATCGTCACTTCTGGCATGCGAGGGAGGCTAATATCTTCGGAGGAACATTTCAAGAAAGGTAGCGTTGCAAATATTGGTGACGCCAGCCATAAGCACATGGCTGAAATGTAAAGCGGTAAAGGTCATTGTTCAGTTGTGGCGTAATAGGTGCTATATGTTGAGCTGTGGGAATAATGCTTCGCGAGTCTCATTAGACTTTATATCATTGTCGGTCCCATCTTTCAGGACCAGGTTAGAGTTTCTATAATTCCCCCGAAAATGCACGAATATATGCAATGCTCATCCTGTCAACAGCACGTGATCGGCAAGCGGATCCCGCGGGTCCAGAGGCTATCCATATCCAAACCCGACGGGGGTTTGATGCTGCCAGCAATTGTAAGGTGCGAGTGGCCGTGGAAATGCACGCTTTTTGGAAATTAAACCGTGCTATAGGATCGGTGGCCTGTTGAATCTTCGATCCGAAGACCGTCGACATAACGGCATTTGAAAACTTGCGTCTCCGCAAGACTAGGACAACAATATTCATGACTGCTCTTCTCAAGATTAATTGAGTAATATCACACCAGCTTATCAAGAGACAAGTCGAGTACCATGGCAGTCCACAAAACTACCATCTCCATTGACTGTGGAGGCACATTTACGCATATGCATGCCATCATCCCCGGTTAACCTGATATTAGACTTAAGCTGCTTTTTTTTTGGTGACCCCGCCAATTATCAGGATACTCTAACTGAAGATATCTGCAGAGTCTTCCAGACCGCCACAGACATACTGTTATCAAGAGACTGGCTTGATGATATCAAGTATTTACAAACAAACACAACAATCACCACTATTATATTACTCAAATACAAGAGGATAAAGTCAGTACTCCTAATCATAAAAGACCTCAAAAAAGAATTATATTAGTAATCAAGCCTGTCTAGATATCCTTAACATATCTACTTGCAGGTTTGATATTATTTTGAGAGGGGGGTACAGGTGAATAAGTATATTATCTTATTATTTTTATTGTAAGACGCGCTCTCGGTATTTTTGTGAAATCAGAACTATTACAGAAAAAGATATTATATATTATCCAGGAATTGGGCTAAATATATTATTTATGGAACTATGGTAATATCTTCAATATTTGGTTCACACCGTGATGCATGAACAAGTATCTATTCTAGTGAGGATCTTCTAAATTACGTCTGCCTCGACGATTGTAGTGACATTTCAAGTAAGACTGAGCCGGACCGCTTCGTAGCAACAATTACTTTACCTACGATCCTGTGGGAGGTCTGAAGGTAGCAGATAGAATATAATAGTGACTTCTGTCAATCTATGACTTTATGCACTGCCTGATGTCTATAATCACCGACCTGATTCAGTTCCTCAGCAAAGAGTCTATACCGGCACGCCCGTAAAGCCACAGAAAAGAAGGAAGCAATCCTGCAACCTAACACATGTGCGATAGTCTAGAGACTAGCAACCCGAGGATCATCATTCATTGGCTCCGAGGCCTGAGAGTTCTATGGGTCGCCGACATAGTTGTCACCATGTTCAATGGCACTGGTATCAACACCAAGGGTAATGTAACCAATCATTCCCTTAGTCACGTCCTTTCCATCCATGGGTACTACATTAACAACAGGATTGAAGCCTCCAGCCGTGTCGTAAGGGAAAACAAGGTCATCGGCGTTGGTGGTACGGTTGATTTGCGTGTGAGAGACGTAGGGCTCAAGAGACATAATCTTCTGTTCCAGTGCTTCATCGAAATAAAGCTGGCCAGTGCTGACAGTATTACCAGTCATAATAGTACCATTTTCACGGAGAGACCAGTCGGTGTGAACTTGGACGTGGATGTGGATTGTACGCTGGATATAGAATCCTGCAGTAAAATTCATTAGTAAGAGTTGAAGTGAAGCTGCAGCAATCCCTATACTTACCAGGGAAGATAGTTTTCATTTCCATCATACCGTGTTTATCAGTAGGCCACATTCCGCGCAGAAAGGTAGTGTCATCAGTATGCAGGTCAGTGACACCCATCTTGAAGTCGCTCTCATTGATGCCCTCCTGCTTAAGAATCTCAGGGAAAGGGGTGTTCGGCGACAGGTGCGTGAAGCTGGAGTAGGAACCCGTGGCATTGCAATGCCAGATATCAATAAGAACATCTTCAAGAGGCTCACATGTAGCCATGTTAAGAACACCAATATCTAGCCACAGTGGTACACCAGGCTGGCCCTCACTTATGTCCTGACGGAGGGTTTGCGAAGGAGGGTAGACATAGGGTCCTTGAGTAACCTCGGGAGTCAACACGCAAGTACCGTTCTGGATAGTCTCGAAGTAGGGCGCCTCAGTATGAACTGAGAAGGTAGTGTTGTGTCCATGCCAGCGGCGGTCAATATTGCGCTTCCAGCGCTGCTCATGGTACTGGGAGATGCTCTTGCGACACATCATACTCATTGCGGAGCGACGGCTTATCTCGCTATGACTCAGGATATCGTGCGGTCCGGCATGGGAAATAGCAGTGGCTACTAGGGCCAAGACTGGGAGTATAGAAGAAAGATGCATTGTAATCAGGTATTCAACTTAAGGATTGGAATGAGCTGTTGTGGGATGGAGGAAACATCTTCTCTACCCCGGCGGACGGCCCTGTATATAGAGTCACCGGTTAGCATTGATTTAACTAATGGAGCCGAAATCCGCTACTTAGCCGTCCAGTTTCTACATAATGGATATGAACTCATCCGGTTTGTGGACCATGACAGGACTGAAATCGATGTTGAGATAGGGATACTACATACGTGACTCCAGCTTGAGACGAATACACCAGCTTCGCGTGCGTCAAAAACACTGCGCCAAGTATTGCAAAAATAGAGTACATGACGGAGTACTCAACCGGACGAGAAATCAATTGCTTCTCATTGGTATACTCCGTCCATCGAGTATCCATTCTTCAGCGGGTGGGGTTTCGCCCTCCAACGAATGTTTATATTAACCGGTAAGTACCGTAACATGTCTTGTGCAAGTAATTGAGAAATTGATTAGCATTGGTACTAGTCAGAAACCTGCCCATTGACACACTTCCTAGCGTAGTAACACGTGCAAGGTCCTGTGGAAGAGAACAAGAGTCGGATGGGCCCCGAAGACTCTTGACAGATTCACTAGTAATTTGTCAGGTTGTATCTCTTCAGTCTTGCCGCGCCCATGTGGATTTAGCATTCCTGTATTGAGGCCGCAATATCAAAGGCACGGTACCTAATGAGACATGTCGTAGTGGGAATATTCCCACTGCGGAAATCGATATACCAACCTGCCCCACACAATGTAACTCTTCTTGGTGGAGGAAACCAAGACAAGACCGAATGGCCTGGCGTTCTTCAAACTTAGCTGCCTAACATTGATTCTACATGTGCCTTGTCGGTGTCAGAGATAGCACTGGATTGAGCAGCAGGATGACCCTAGATCCTGTGGATGAAGGGCTGGCGTTGGAGGATATCATAGGCCTCCATCGTTCCTTGGGTCCACTTGAGTGGAGTTTGTCTCTCCGCGAATGTCCGCTTAATCAGCTACGGGGGACTAATAGTTAGTTGTCAATCGATCGGGGTTGAAGCGCTAAGACCAGGACCCGTTCACTCTAGTACTACGTACCAGATAATTATTTTGGAGCGGAATGAATCCACTCCACGGAGTTATTTGGGAGAGGGATCTGCGACCCGCATACTTTGTGAATGAGCAGGACTGTGAAGAGAAAACACCGGAAATGGTTCCAGACCCCATCTGATTGATTTGCTGGCTCGACGAATATACCAGGCACTCCGTAATAGACACAGAACTATGATAGGAAGGGGTGCGGTAAGCCAATTCAATTCATATTCAAGTCATATTCTTCTACCTGATCGATCCCGCTAAGTAAGATGCTAGCTATGCAGGTGCTTCACCACTTGAAGCAGGCATATAGCCCTGAACGCCGTCGAATCCCTCAAACTTGCAGTAAACATATAAATCACGAAGCAACGCATGCCATAATATAGAAAGGTCGTCGCTGTAACCAAACACAACCAAACACAACACAAGCAAAGCGTAGTCATACAAGATATGAAGATATAAACAAGTGTTGTAACTGGCTAACCAGTTACCTGCAAACCACTATCCTCTCTATTCGTCTATACTCTGCTTCCAATATGCTTATTCCTTTTAGGCCTTCCATGCTGACTCAAACAATGCATATACAGTTCCATCTATCCAGTATCTTGAGTATCTTCAGTATCTTTCCTCATAACCCTGAGTTCCATATATTCCTGGCCTTAATCAATGTCAGGGTCAGGATGAAGTTCAGTCCATATCTCTACCCGAAATCAATAGAAACACCCACGCCCAATGTGGTGAATTCCTCCCGGCTTTCTCTGTAGATACAAAGTCCCTGGGTATGCCTCCTTCGGCCTCGTTGGCAAGAAGGCTCGTGTCAGTCCATGTCTACCCCAAAGTAATAGAAATACCCACGCCTAATGTGGTAAATTCTTATAGGCTTTCGCTGTAGATGCAACTTGGGTTCTAAGTAGTGTTTGTTGAGATGTTTCCCCCATTCTAATCAAATTAATGCTAGAAAAGATGAGGAACCCAGAGATAGATATGTCTTCGTACCAGTTCTGTCAGAGTCAGCCTGGTGTGCTTCAGGCAGTGAGACCTCTGGGATCCACACCACTAGGCTATCCGACGAAAGACTAGAGTTTTGAGCCAAGAGACTCAGACACGCGTCTCTTTCAAGCTAACAGTGAATGTAAGATCACCTGGATCCTCACATCTTCGTCCGAATGACGGTACTGGCCTCTCTGGCGCTTAATGGAGAAAGCGAGCTGTAGATTTGGACGAACAGACTATAGCGGTGAGCGGGAATCGAGCCAGGGTCAACGTCATATTGTGTCTGATGAATATGCTCCGGGGGAATTTGGAAAGCAACACGCGTAGCGCAACAACTACAAACGATTGTCGCAGCCGACATACCTACGCTCCGCCTACCTTTTGAAGGTAGCGCCTCCCTGCAGCTGGCTGCCTGGCCCACGTTGTTATCACTGGAGCTCTACAACGCTTTGAAAGTTTTGAGGAATTTCGTTTTAGCAAGCAATAATTTACTGTCCGACCAGGTAGATGACCGCATTAATTCCGCAGACGTGCGTAGCGCTGTTGTACTTCTTCGCTAGTCAGATACGCAGCTACTGCGGCCCCTGCTAACACGCTTGCGTAACTAGTCTAGGAGAATGCGGCGGCGAGAATAGTAACTGAACCTAGCTCAGACACCCTAGTTTGGTGATTATAATGCTACTATTAAAGCGCCGTTTTTAGATTATACCAGGCTAATATCTTTCAATCGGACCTTTCAAGGAGGATAGAGTGATTATTCATCATGGACTAATCGCTGTTCGCTGTATTAGATACTATACAGCAGTAGAGATATGTAACCGGCGAGTAAAACCCAGTCGATGAGCTGCCTATCAATAGGGATACTCTTCGTATCTGAAATTCCAGATTGTCTTTGCCGACTTGTCAAATCCATAACCTTTCGAACTTGTCGCACCGATATGTTGGAGGACTGGGGGCACTACCACATAACGTTTCCACCCTTGTCGGTTGGCAATTCTCTCTACCATCATATCAACCAACCAGTCGGTTGTCAGGCCGGTATGTTCCAGAAATCGCGGCACTATCGAACGCGGAAATACCAGGCCCTGCGAGCAGCATCCGTATTTGTTCATTTCATGGACGCCGGGACGAATGGGCCACATTGTCTGCCGTCCTGCGATGAAGTGTAGTCCGATGAATGCTGGGATGAAAAGGAGAGATATTGTCCAGACAGCACTTGCGGGTGTTGACTTGAAGAATCTCCTCTCTATTAATACCATGACTCCTGTTAAAGCTACCCAGCCAACAGAAGACAACGCGAGATATCTCGGCCACTCCTCCGAGTTCCATCCCAGGAGGTCATCAACATAAAAGAGGCGAAGATAGACCCAGTCTTGCCCTGCTATGCTGCGCTGCTGGATCACGTCAAGTGCGTGTAGCGTAGAAGAAAGCCAGCCCTTGGCAGCCAATGTATCATCTTCAACCATAGCGACATAATCTGCACCAGTATCATAACAATCCTTCATCAAATGCGTAAAGTCGTAGATGGTCTTGTTGCGATACCATCCTCCTTCCTCCCATTCGCGGATTTGCTCGTAATCGGGGTCATCCTCTTTCGGGTACAGGAGGACGCGGTCGGGTAGGACTTCTACCCACTTCTCCGAGAAAATTGGATGGGTAGAGGGATCAGTATGTCCAATGAGCAGATCAAGGAACATAGTGTCTCGTTCCGAATCGGTAAGTCCCTCCAGAAGGGAGGCGATTGTCAACCCTACATACTGTTCTCTTCTTCGGCGAACCGTCACTATCCCCACGCAAATTGTAGGCTGACTATTACCGGGTGGCTTTGCTCGGGGAGGGAAATCGCCAGCCCTGCTGAGAAAAGTCTTCGCTTCCTGGATTCGGTGGGCGGAGTAGCGTTGTTCGTAGGCACGATTTGGATCGAAAAAATAGGATGTAGGGTCGCGGTAGCTTGTTGAACGGTAATAGCTGATTGAGAGGAGTTAAAGAACACTGAATACGCCTAACAATAAGCCCGTTGGATGTAGAGATAATCTACCAGAAATTAGGTGACGCAGACGCGACAGATTAGTCATTTGTGGATTCGCAAGAAGGCCTAAAGGGCCGCCGTAAAACAGGAGACATTAGTAGTGGGGGAGAGAAGGAATTTGAAGAGAGAAACGGAAGGTGAGGATTCAAGGGGGTGGGAAGGGAGACAAAGGAAGGGATGATCCAATGCAACCCTTGGGACCATCTGGGAAAATAAGGTTGAGCCTAGAACGGCTTAAGCAATTGACAAGGGACTCCACCCCCAGATTGATCACCAACACTCTAGCCAGCGGGATATGCTGTCACAGACTCCACATGTTGTCTACGTGATATTAACACCTCCGTTGCCTAGATGAATTTAAGTTGGTATTCGGAGAAGTTTCGTTGGCAGCGGTGACTTCTATAAATGACTTCCGATATGTCAGAGAGTCCTTTAGACGACGAAAGTTGCTTGTTAAGTAAGCACTAAGGGTTGGGTTGGATCCGGAGTTATTCCGGTCCGAGGATGCACTAAACCCAGCCACGGCTGATGGACCAATACTGTCTGTCTTCTTTACATTGGTCAACATCAGCTTTGCGGCAATCATGGAGGGGCTCTCGAATAATAATAGCCTCTCTACAGCTCCGCAATCCGGCAATAACTCTTCCGCTCCCTCATCAAAGCGGGTCCGCGTCGTTGTTTCGCAATCAAAACGAGGCTGCGTGACTTGCAAGTATGGCATGGTCTTCATCTTGCCATCATGGCACAAAGTCGACTGACCAAGATACAGGGCACGTCGGGTCAAGTGCGACGAGCAAAAGCCCCTGTGTTGGCGGTGTCTTCAATCTGGTCGAGTGTGCGGCGGTTACAGCCATGAAGCCAAGTCATCATTGTCATCAGCTTTGCAACCTGCTTTAAAATGTGGGGTCACAATGGACAGTCATGCGGAAAGGTTAAGCTATCTTGCAGCTCATGTGTTGTCTCTAGATAACAGAGGCTGTTCTCCGCGAGAAGATAGTGCTTGGGGACGTATATTTCTCCAGCTATCAAGTCAGGTCGAATGTGTCAAGGCCGCCGCGGTCGCTTTCGGGGCGGCGTATGAATCATCGCAGATAAACTTGATCGGCCATCGGCCCTACTCCACCTGGAACTATTATGGCTCGGCCCTAGCAAGGCTGAGATCTGATTTTCACGATAGGAGCGTCGGTGCAGAGTCCCTGGCTCTGGCATCCATGGTCCTAGCCTACGTGGAGATCCTAAGCCAACACGAGCAAAATGCGTTCACTCATTTCCTTGGCGCCGTACAGATCCTGACCCAGGCCGAACAGCATCGCTGGCAAGTTTCATCTGCCAAAATGCTCAGTACAATCAAAGATGCACTAGTAAAGATAAACCTCCTGATTGGCAGCTACGGTTTGTCCCAAACACCGCAATATATGTACCTGGACTTTCCTAGAGTACCGACTGGAGACGATGAGTTTTGTGAACCAGAGCTTGCGATTGACGCCGCAATGCACTGTCTTTATCGATCCTATCAGTTCATTGAGGAGGCTTCACATCTGCGATACACGTATTCAAACTGGAAAGAGCATGATCCCACCATGTGTAAGGCTCAATCTGATGCGGCGGCCGAGTGTCGTTCTGTCCTTGATTGCCTCGCAGCGCTCGTCACGACGCTGCAAGGCCGATGTTCGTCCGCGACGCCGACGCCGACGCCGAGAGATTTGGACATGCTGGCAGAAATTTATGCGATTCGGACACAGCTGACATCGGCGTTAATTTTCATCTTGTGTGCTCACAGCCCGTATGAAACATCGTACGATGAACATCATGACCAATTTCAGAGCATAATAAGTGATGCTGCCGCGTCGGCGCGGCTAAGGCGGCGGACCAAACCCAGTGCTTTCAAACGCTTCTCAACACGCCTGGGAATTGTTAGTCCTCTCTTCATCGTGGGCATCAAGTGCAGAAATCCGTCACTGCGTTCTTTGGCAACGGCATTACTTACCGAACAGAGCCGCGAGGGTCCCGCCGATGGGCGAATTCTGGCAGCCATCGGTGCTCGACTGGCCGCCCTAGAGACGTCTTCCAGTTTTACTCCTTCTCCCAGCGCTCCGCTGACTGCCTGCGACATTATCGAAGGACAGAGAGTGTACGGTTACTCGGTGTCTCCAAGATTCAATATGGAGAGCCGCCGCGTCGTAGACGTTATTTTCCAGCGACCCAGCCCGCCCCTCATGCAAGGGTGGGGTCATACTGATTATTCTTGCCAGGATGGTTGGATGTACTGGTCAGAAGCTATCGAGATATAAGATATTTAGTGGCTCAATTGTGCACAGAAGCGGCTGATGTCTGTATGTGTATGGAGAGACCCATCAAACTCTAGCTAAGCTGCTCGCATCGCTGATCTCTGTCCCGTCCTGTGCTGAATGCATAGCATGATATATAAAAAACCACATAAAATCTCGTCCGAATCAGGTGGTTGTTTATCGTGATTACGTCTGCATGGGCAATGTGTTATCAATGTTGTGTCTTTTACCCTGCATCTCCCGGGAGTCTGATTGAGGCCTTTCATGCGCCGTTAAAGTGCTGGTGGAGCTCAGCTCGGTGTTTGTTGCTGCTAAACCGGATTAAGTAAAGACTCAAGGGATGCATAAGTGGAGATGATCTCGGTCTTTTGACAGTTTATTGATGCTTATTGGTCCGTGTGCTCCTCTAGTCCTTAATCAAGTATGGTCACATTTTTGACTCGGCTTGGCCCCGCCGCAGCGCCCTCATTTCCGTCAATATCATTGCAGGATGCATGAGAATGGTATCAAAAATGCAGGAGAGAGACTGAAATGGCTTTTAGCAGTATATTCAAACGAGTTAAATAACTTCAGGCACCAAAATAAATATCTGACTACCGGGGCAGGTTATTAAGAGGACCGCATCCCGCTCCCTGAGTCTACGATCTCTATCTCTTCGTCTACTTCGCGTTCCTCAGTTCTTCGTTAACTCGACGTTTCCAATCACCGCTTTAGTTTCGATCACAGAGCGTTGCATATCATGGCCAAGAAAATGGCCATAAACATAGCAGCGAATAGAACGGTCGATGTTACCCTGCGAGCGCTGCAGCTCATCTTCGCCATCATCGTCATTGTGACAGATGGCTACGGTATGAACCCACCAATGTATCCTACTCCATCAAGATATCCATCTATTCTGACTACCATCGCCTAGCTATCCACGTCTATCGTGGCCACACTGACTACGTGCACTTCGTATACGGAAACTTCTACGCTTACGCCGGCGTCCCTGACGAGTGGGGCTTCTTGATGTTCTGTGCTGGGTGGACATTTCTGGGCGTTATCTTCCTCTTCTTCGCTGCAGGAATCAGCTTCGCAGAGCATGCAGTGATTGGCTCTGTTTCTGTCATTGTTGAGGTTGTGGCTCTTCTCTCATGGCTCGCGGGTTTCATTGCCGTGGCGGTTAATGTGGGGAGTAATCCATGTCCAGCGGAAGAGAATGACTGTGTGCTGCTCAAGGTTGCAGTAGTCTTCGGCGCATTAGAATGGCTGCTCTTTATGATCACGACTATTCCGACCATAAAGCTTGTCTTTAACAGCACTCGCCGGCAGAAGACATCGACCATCGAGACCACGACACCAGTTTAAGGCACCAGGATATTGAAATCCCTGTGAGCAACACAACTATGGGTGCCAACACAGCTGCCCAAAAACATACTTCCTATGTTTTCTGTATCGTGTTCGTTGAGACGTCTTCAGATAAATAGAGGTTATGCTAGAGCATATACAGAGTTAGTTTCTTCAGTCTGGGCGAACAAGAATATCGGGAATATTGGGAACCTACTGCATGGGTTTATTCCAGCAACATCCGGTGCCAGAACCCGGATGAGCTCTGCAATCTACTTTTGCACTACTTTGCTACATAGCCAAGCCATTAAGCTAGGACCCAATTTCCCGGAGTCAGTTATGAAGTAGGAATATATATACATATAGATTATTTTTAAATATATTAATCACCGAGACTCTAATTTGGTGAAAATTAAAGCCCTATTAATGACCAGTGTCCTTTACTCATCATCACACCGTCCAGAATGCACGCCGTTTTTTATTCACTTAGCATAATCAGAAACTTTCACTTTATTTGTGCGAATCAAAGGAAAAAGTACAGAAATGGAAATCAATATATCTACCTACTACCCACTCCTTGTAGAACAGTTTGTACTCTAGGTTTGTTACACTCCTTACCAAAAAGAGAAAAGTGATGCAAAAAACATACAACAGAAGGGATTCGCTGGTGGTCACCCACCCAACTACTAACCTCCCGGCGTGTGGCTTAAGTACGGCTGAGCGGACGGGAAGCCCTGTTTTCCACACCCTGTGGTCGTATGTATCAGATTCATGTTGCATAAAGTTAATATGGTTGCCAAATCCTTTCAATTTAGATGTTGTTTATCATTAACCCTCTTATCTAAATGCAGAAGGGTGGAGGGTTGTCCACTCGGTCCAGTTCCTGAGGCAATGATTTGCCCGACAACACCAAGGACGTTGCGAATCGCAAAGCTTGCATTCGGAATCTTATCAGGCGCTTAACATAGAATGCGATCATTGTGCAGTCCCCGTTTATAGATCAGGTGGAAAGAGAGCCGGAAAGACACAATTGGTGTATTGAATGAAATTATGGCAATGTAGAGACTGTGTGAGATATTGAGGAAGAACAATGTGCAGCTTATGACTATCGGTTAGCTTCATTATATTGAATAGGTAACAGCGACATCACCCCATGTCTGAGCATAGCGTGCGCAGGACTCACAGCCATATAGAACATAGCTACCGTCCATCGTCATTCGTGAGGTTCATCGATATTACCCGACAAAAGCCTGGACATGGCGAGGACAACTACGTTTTAGCCTCTCCGAGGCGAAGGAAGATCGAAAACTTGGAACAGTTCTTGCTGGGAAGTGGCAGCTAAAGTGAAGGCAGGTAAGATAATATTGCTTCATTCTATACACAACTAACTTGAAAAGACGGGTCCCAGCTTAACGGCTTGGCTATGTACTAAAATGACGCAAGTGTTTGCAGAGCTTATTTTAAATTGGCCAACCATATATTGATAAATTTGAATAGAATAATGAGAAAGTCCATGCCTTTTGAGTTTGAACATGCCTTCGTTTTACCGAGTCCGTACCGCAGAGAGATCATGATTCTAAGCCGTCTGACAGGTTCTCGCGCTTAGAAAACATCACCAGGCAAGCACCCTTCACAGATTCGGTTCGCTGCACATAAACAGTCAATCGATACATCAGCATAGAGAGGTATTATCAAGTGTAGTACTACTAGTAGTTTAAACTGTTCACTCGTTGACTGTCGGCCAGACAAAACCGTGCTGTACTTGTACCCATTTGCTACCACCAGTAGTATATGTCTGTACAACTTTACCAGCTTCTGGGTGACGCCCATAATCCTTGGTAGCAGGTGTGATCGGGATGACAGATCTGCCTCCAATCTAGGAGTTCAGGTTGCATAGTAATCGGTCCAATGCACACACCCCCGGACATAGTATATATACACACATTTACAGCCGAACATCTTTTACCCCAGTGAACATTTACTTCGAATACTAAGCTTCGAGGCTTGTGTGTTACAGAAAGGTAACACTGAGCTGCGCTAAAAGAGACCGTATATTCAAATTAGATGACTGTGCACGAGATTGTATGTATGTCTGTGCGAGTGGTGAATAGTTTTTTAGGGCTAAGCCTAACATCATAGAATACCGTGGGCTGGTAATTCGAGTGAATAGGCCACCTGAGAAACAATTGTAGATGAGAGAGGTGAGAAGGCCTGCCTTACCTACTACATGGACCCCGTTCAGGCATTTTGAGAAACACAGGACCGCCTCTCTTTCTCGTCCTCGTGCACCAACCATAACTGCTGCAACACATATAATCTCATTTTCACCATAACAACTGCTGCAACACAACGAGTGTCTACTGAACGAAACGCCACCCCAACTCTGATCGAAAGATGAGCGACCCAGATGCCAAGAAGAAGACTGAGGAGGTGGAGAAAGACAGCTGGGCTGGTAGCTTCGCACTACCTGAGACCCAAGACGATTGGAAGATGCTGGAGAAATTGGGCAAGTTAAAGAATTCCACGCTACATTCGATTAAGAAGATGGCCTCAGGAAGCAAAGTGCTTCGTAAACAATTTGTTATGTTTCGGACTATATGGCCTTTCCCTCGACCTAGGGATCAATTTTATCAGAGAATGTTTGAATATGGCATTGACGACGCAACTTTGAAACAAGCCATCGCAGTTGTTGATGGGTCTAAGGAATTCAAAAGATACCTGGCGTTGATAGAGGCCAAGATACCAGCTGACAACTTGGTCGAATCGGATCCGTTGTGGGCCGGCTCCTTTATGCCCGTCCTACGCTATCAGCAGGACTTGAACTACATTCCGCCGCCCGACATTCCCACCACCAGGAACAGAAAAAGAAAGTTAAGAGGATCCATCCCCTGGCTCGATACTGGCAACCAAGGTTAGTGAGAAATTGGCACACTATGTTTTCAGCTCTGATAGCTGATTGCGATGAAAAGAGGTCCCCGGAGGAAAGTATTACGCCTCAGACGAGGCAATTGTGAACGCTGCGCTTCTACTCTTTTTACAAGCTGTTACAGGCCTGTCCGGCAATCATGATGTGAAGTGGACCATTGAATGCGTCTCGTTTCAACTTGATTTTACTAACGCTCGATTTACAACAATCACCGACGGCGCCATGGTGACCAAGAATAGTGGTAAAACCCGGGGTCTCTGCGAAGTAAAGAGAAAACAGCTCGGTCATACAGACCAAAGCGCGGCAACGGTTTCTATGCAGGAGACGGCAGAGTTAGTCGGGCTGATCAAGAAAAACGGTTCCACGGTATTCCTGAATGGCCAGTAAGTGTTGCTGCACTTGGAATTGTATTGTTCGAGTGTATGCTAACAACAGCAGACACCTCCTAACTTCGCAGTACGCGAACGAGATCTATCTCCTGTTCGCAAAGGCGCAGGTGTCATACCACGAATACCTCAACACGGGAGCAATTGGTAATGATGACTTCTTAGTCATCCAGAGATGTGGCCCCTGGCGGGTGAGCGATCCTGCCTGTATGGAGCAATTGGTTGTCATCATTTTAGCCATTGTTTTGCTGGCGGACAAGGCTCGATTCGTTAGTTGAAATACTGAGATTATGGGAGCGAACCAGTAGTTTCGTTTGCTTTGTACGCCGGCGATTCATTCCTCTTGGTGCTTGGTCAGATGCGCAGCAATATGGGTTGATTTGTTAAGAGGATCTTTGCTCAGTCTGAGGAAACACTCCCGAGAGATGTATCGGCATTTGTTGAAGCATTTGCACGGCCCGGTGAGGTTAGGAAATGCATTGATGCATCAATGCATCAGAACCGAACACTGAATTCGTCAAGTGGATGGGCTTTAGCATTTGAATAGTCGTGACATGTATTTCTATCTAGTATTTCACTCTGTATGTGATTCAGAATGCGAGGGAGAAGGATATTGTACACAAACAAGACATAAACTCAGCAACCATAATGCACATATAGCCAGTTCACCCCAGTTTACATTTCAAGAACGTGCAAAAGCATAAGCTTAGACAGAGGGCCATCCGCCAGACCAGTTAATGACATTCCAGCCAAACTGCTTGTCGCCATCAGCATAGCCGATGTCAGTGTTGAGGTAATGATAGTAAAGGATCGGGCCGTATTCAGGATCATCAAAGACACCCTGGCCACCAGGTGCGTAGACGTTATCGTGACTTTCTAACACGGGAGTGCCGCCGTTAGCCTGGCAATCATTACCATCTTTATCGACCTATTTGTTTGAATCAGCGTTAGAGAACAAACCACCAGAACCCATAACCTGGAGAAACTTACAAATCCACCGGTAGCCTTGGTGCTGCGACAAACCATAATCTTATATTCCTCGCCAGGGGCCGGGCGATCGGTGTCAAGACCACAGCATGTACCCGACGAGAAAAAAAGATAGTAGTAGTTACCGTGCTGGTACATGTATGCTCCTTCTTCGGCCTGACTTCCCGTGGAGTTGAAGGCAAGGTTGTATGCAGAGCTGCCAGCAGACTTGGTTCCCGCTGCGTTCATCGGGACCTGGTATATGTCGTCGTAGAAAGAGCCAAAGTTCATGTAGAAAGCCCCATCAGCTTTGATGAGATTGGGATCAATGGTATTGTAAAGCTTGCCACTGTGAGAAGAAACGCCGATCGATCCATGGTCAGTCCAGGTGTTGAGCTCCATGGTAGGGGAGGTGGCGAGGCCGATGGCAGAATTCTGGGTGCCGAACGTGGAGACCGCATAGAATACGTAGTAGGTTTGTTCGATGTAATGAACATCGGGTGCCTTTATTGACACAGGGTATTAGCAATGTGAGGCAAACAGTAGCGTAGCGTACAGTCTGGACTCCGCAACTCACCCACAAGTCTGTGTTTCCAGCGAGGTTGATCTTTGAACCAGCAGGGACAACAGATCCAACCCCTTCCCAGGGGCCGTTCAGGGAGTCCGAGGTGGCGTACGTGATCTCACCACCAGTGGAAAAGCGGAAGTATTTGCCATCGGATACGCGGCGCATGAGACCAGGGTCACTAATGACACATAGACCCGAGCACGGCTCAGGGTTGGCGTAGGCATAGGCCAAGCCGGGGAGGATGGCGAGGGCTGCAAGATTCAAAAGCATGGCTTGAGAAAGAGGCAGAAGGTGATGTAGTACTTAGGAAAGCAGTGAGGGCCGTCCCCAAATAAATAAATAAGCCTATAATTCTCAGCTGGGCACGAGAAAAGGGGTTTTCAGGTGAAATATCTCTCCTGGACATCCGTGTCCCCCAAGCACCCTGTACCACCCGCAGACATGAAGGTGGGGTATGTTCAAAGCAACTGTACCCTGACTGATTTCATGTTACTTTGGAAACATCACCCGAACTGCCTAGGATGCCGGTGCAAACCAATCATCGAGAGCTTACAGGTCTATGGAGCACCATCCTTAGTTTCGCAGTCTCAAAATATGAAGGAACAGGCACGACCAGAACCAAGGGATCCACCACCGCAAGGTCGCTAGGAAAGGTACAAAGCCTAAGATGCCCCCGAATGTCTTCAGTCGCATGCTAAGCCATATTCAAATTTACTTTGGTCGCAGTTATACATACAGGAATATGGGGCCAATTAAATTCAAAATATTTCTATATAGTCACAATAGCCCCTCGCTTCAGTTTAATTTCCCGTTTAGCAAAATTGAAAATGCAAAACCCTTCAGGCTTCGTGATCCAAATATTAACCTCGGATCAGAAAGTGCCGGCATTATGTCTCCCTTTCCGCTATAATTTTGTTCAACCGTTCATTAGGCGGTGGGATTGCCCATGTCACCACAAATCTCAGAGTGGGCCAACATAGCTGGATAGTACTGTGGATAGAGCTCTGCTGCCTACGGTTGTGCCTGCGGAAGTGAGTTTCAAAATAAGTACGCTCTGAGCCATGATATTGTAGAAATACATCCTTTTGTACCTTGAAAGGGCATGATCAGGCTCACTCTTCTTCGGCAGTTGGACAGCCGACAAACATAGAATAGGGCTGGTTATAGTGGGGGGTGTTTCTTCCGCTAAGGATTCATTGGTGACAGGCGTTGCAACGAAGTGGAACACTTTCATGTCCCTGAAGCGCCACAATCGTAAGTGGGCACTGCGTAGGAGGCGGAAGTAGGATCTAAGTCACCCGCTAAGACCAATTCGCTCCGAGTATGTCTCAGATTTCAAGCCAGCGGTGCTACTGGTGCTGCCACCGCATACCCTGCCTTCGGAAGATAGAAGAAGCTAATCTCGCTGTGTTCACGGCGATGCCACTTCTTGATAGAAAAGGTTCGATGCTTACTTCCATACTTCCATACGAGCGATTCCAGCGTCAAACAGGCCTGTGTGTATACGTAACGTTACTATTGGGTAAAAAGAAGTCGAGGGCCAACCTGCATGGGGAGTAAAAATCAGCAAAGTAGACGGCCATAGACGTGGTCAATAATACAAACAGTCTAAACTAGTCAAACACTTCTAGCGACAGGGTCCAAGTTAGGATCGGTCAATTATAGGCGATCACTGTCAGCTATGAGACGATCGCAAACATCAAGGGTTTTATCAGTGGGCCTGGGGCTTACAGTGCGCACAGCTTTCCCAAAAGGGTATCGGCCAAGATGTAGCTACTGGTTAGAACTTTCAACCCGAAACACTAATCCTCTGAAGATAGGTACGGAATTACGGATACGGAGTGCATATCCACTTCTCACTCAGAGCTCCACCTTTCACTGATAAGCTTCAGGCTCTGCCAAGCTAATTAATTTATCCGGGTATACATCGGACTGCCTGGATGTGATTTCCTTATTGTCCCACCTGATCTAGAAAGATATTACTCACATGACAGGCCTATCTGACAGGCAAAGAGTGAGATACGTTGGGAATCCGTGAAGGTGTAGCGAGTAAATTTCCGCTTTATAATCGTCCTCGGAAAGCGATCATGCAGGTGAGTATAATGGACATGTTATGACTGCCAATTGAATCTTTCGCCTGCTGCACCAGAACGGTCTATCGGAGATCAATCTGTCCCTGACTTTGAAAGCAAGTCCACTAGGCTGGGCGATCGGCTCGGGTCATTTTGCGGTGATTTTAGTGGCAGGTTCGTAATAACTTGGAGTAACTGCCTGTATATGATCTTTCCTGTTACGCGACGCCAGATCATTCATGTCAGATGCGCATGTATCATCATAGAGTACAATGAGAATTATTCAGCATGTTGGCTGTATTCAGATCATTACCAGGCATTCACTTTCAAGGGTCCTGTCCGAAAACGGACTAGCGGGCTATACACATTTTGGTGACAGTGTTAGTATGTTCCGCTGATGACAGGATTCTGACGCGGTCATTTGCCATTCAGCTCTCTAACTTTTCCGCCTTTCGCTGAAAGCTCGCACTCTTACTATGTCCATTAAACGAACCTGGGGTCGAATCGTGGGGAGTATGAGAAGGCTCTCCATCATGGACAACGACAAGGCTGAAGAAGCTTTAGAAACGCTGGAACAGACCTGCTCTATCCTCTGGAACGCTAAAACTGGCACTGTTCCAACCGAAGTACTCGCTCGTCTGCCGCTGTCCCTTGTAAGCCTTGATCACCAGTCTGTTACCTCAGGGCTGAACGTGCGTTACTTCATTCCGTGGAAGGAGGGGGATCTACGACGTTACGAAAGAAATCTTGCGCCCGTGGAAGGAAATGAGAGGATTTCATGTGAAGAGAATATTCTCCTAAATGGATGTCCGATAGGTTACAGATTGTCCAGACCATGGGGTAGCGGTGGGGAATGGGCGGAAACAATGTGTTCTCGTTTGCTTACAGAAGTGGACATTGCACCCCGCAAAGGCACTCAGGGTGATATGCTAGCCTTGAAGTCGGTGACTGGATGGAGACACCATATGTACGTGCATTTTCTGCAACCATGCTGCGAGCCTGACTCACTTTATGCGTGAACAGCGGGATTCCTGATGAGCCCCCAATTCCACAGCCGTGGTACATACAGAGGGAAAGCTACCAATGGGGCCCATACTGTTACTGGACATTGCGCGGCAATAAGCACCCACACGTCAAGGCCTCGATGTTCCATGGCGTTGATGGCACCGATGGAATGGTCTTAAGGGAAGAGATCATGGTCATCATCCTTGTAATGATCAGTCGACTGGAAAACAAAGACTTCAGAAAGCATGCTGTCGTTCCTGTATGTCATCTCCATTTCTTATGGGAAGCTTTTTCACGCTTCTATATAAGTTAACCCTTCTTGCTTCTCATCACCTAGGTTATGCTGTTTTCGTTCATGAGAAACCGCCGTGGCCGCATTCTATTCGCACATTGCCTGGGGAACAGACTCGTTATCGAGATGTCGCCTCTATGTCCATTCGAAGTTGAAGGGGAGGGATGGAATGATTCTCTGGCCCTGTTTACGCGCTATCAGGCTGCTGTACCTTCATCAACAGATACAACCAAGTTTCCAGTTGGGCCTGACGGGACTTCTTAGAGCATTGTGGTATTTCCTTGGCAAACCGGAGATACTTACTCTAATATTATTATGCTTGACATTTAACAACATCGAATGTCTTCGTCTGCCTCGATGGCTTCCAGAATACCCTGCCTGGGAATCTCCTTTGGGCGTTACGCCATTCCCTCTAGTTTCATCTTTTACGAGCTGTAGAAGAGATATCGAAATAAACCAAAAAATAATAAAAATAAGATTAAAAAAATGAAAAGCACACTTGAGACTATAAGATAAGTTGCCCTCAGTGAAGTTCTTCCTTACGATGCCAATGCATAGTGAAATGACGAAGTCCCTTCCTGTGACCTAGATGTAGTGCTGCGATACCTGAAATTGTTAGGTGCGCACTGGCTTTGATGAACCAGAAATAGAGGCTGGAGGTTTGTTAGTATAAATTCGAGCGGGCTGATTATTCTTGGTGAGCTGGCTCGACTGTACTAGTCGCTTACTATGACAATAACAGCTCGTTGTTCCATGCCTTTGGGGCTGTTGACCAGCACTTGGGTCTCTTGTTACAGGTTGTGAATATTCGATCCCGATGTTTCTCCGCCACACCGTAATAAAAAATGCTACGCGGGAGGCAGGGTTCTGTAACTCGTAAGTAGGAACCGGGACGGCTTTCTATTAGCCAACAATTGTGATCCTTAGACTGCGTCGTAATTGCTAGACCTAGTCTGCCAACCTTTTGATCAGTAACATCAAGTCTGATCTGTCACGTGAGTATCAAGTTTGGAGTGCAGTGCTATTTATGGAATCTGTAATGATAGCATAAGACTTGCTCTTGTCGGAACAGGCAGACCTGGATTTCCGGTCACTAAAGCTTCCTAGATTTCAATATAGCGCAGAATATGTAGTAATAGATAAATAATGGATATTTGTTGCAGAGGTTCCGCTCAGAAGGAAATCGAAAAAGGCAACAAATTGAAAAGTATCAAAGAAAGATGATAAGAAGGCGGCCCTGCATCTTAGGAATTCTTGGCCGGAAATCAGGAAGTACAATTAAATCATTAGATAGTCTTCTCTCTTAAATTACTGTGTAATATTTAATTTATAAAATAATTCCCTGGCCAGTGAAGGATAAGTCTACATTTTCTATAATCTCATATCATTAATAAGAGGATCTAGTGGAACACAGATTGTGAATAGGTTGGTAAGCTTAATGCGACAACTGAAAAATGAGGTTCTCTTGTTACTATATGATGAAGTAAGGAAAATAAAATTCAGACTTCATGACTTGAACTTTGGTGCTATTCCCACCCCATACACAGCCACTTCTAACAAGAGCCACTATCTACTGCAACTCCGAGAGCAGAATAACCTTCCATCGGAATTCCGAGCATGGCCGAAAAATTAACTTTGTATTTCAACTAATCCTCTTCTGTGGTACATTTCCGAGCGGCATTACTATGACCCGAGGGTTGCGGTCGGAGAAAGGGAACATCGAGTTTGCTCTCCCATAACTGGTCACTACATCTCTTTTCATGATTATTGAGATCTTCTTCTCTAATATTACAGAGTGCGAGTGACATCAAGACCAGATATGGCTAAAAGCCAGAGTCGCCCCCCTCGAAGAAAAGCATGTAGTAACTGCATTAAGTCCAAGGTACGGTGCACTCTAGATCGACCCGCATGCTCTCGATGCAAGGTGACTGGCCGAAACTGCGATTATGGTACGACGTCTCTGGCTTCGGGGCAGCGAAATTCCTCTCGCCTACAAGAAGGACATAGTGGAGAAGCCGGTTCGTTAGAGAGTCAAAGTGTACCTTCGCCTTCAGTCCCAGAATTCAGTTCAAGAGTGTTGCAGACGCCACCATCTTTGTCATGTACTCCCAGTCCTTCTGCCAACAATATCATATGGGACCCGCCAACCCGGCAGTCTCAGGAGCTTCCCGTCGAAGCAACGTCGAAAGAAAATGAACTGAACTTCGGAGCGATCCATTTGACCCCGAGCTCTATTGCAGAGGATATTCGCGACCGGTGGCTTAGGCCGTTTTTCCTGCCTGCGCACGGACGAAGTGAAACTCCGAAAGTCTGCCATCCTTATACCCTACAATTTCTTGCACGGATCTTGAAGACATATCCACGATATATGTTGAGAGATGGACGACCCCCTCCTATTATTCACCATGTCCAGGTCAGGGAGAATAAGACGCCTCGAGCACTAGCGAACTGCTACAGTCTGGTACGTATGTGGGAACAGGCAGTCCCGGGAAGCGAGGAGATAGTCATGAATACAGTCGCAGGGGAGATGGCAAGACTCGCCAGTGAGGTATGCATATCCTTAATTGCACATGAGATAAAGTTATGAAGCAAAGGTGGTAACAAGATTAAAGAGTCCGAATCAACATGACTACGAGCTCCTCTCTAGCTTTCAAGCCTACCTCATCTACTCAGTCTTGATCTACTTTGGCCCTCAAGGTAATTTCACAGACACGATCATGATAACCCTCATGGATATGGCATCTCAGACCGCTCGAAACGGCCTCTTCTGTGATGCTGAGTTAGCACGGACCAGACCGACATGGGAATCCTGGATTGTCGCAGCCACAAAACGCCGTGCAATTTTCACTCTCTACCTCTTTAGCAATATCTATAACGCTGACCGTATGCTACCTAATTTCGTCGCAGAGGAGCTGAGAGGCGTATATGCGCCGGGTAATAAGACACTATGGGAAGCAGCTGACCGAGAAACGTGGAATAAGGAGTACGATAGATACCTATTAGATTGGCAAGATGGAAGCTTGGAAATATCTGAATTATGGCCATCTCCGGAGAAGGAGGAGCCGGAACGGAGGAGAAGGATCGAACGCTGGGTTCAAACAGTTGATGAGTTCGGCATGATGATGTACAGTGTTTGTGCCCATATCCATGGGTCCTAATCAAGGATATGCGACTCCAGTTGTGAATTGCATGCTAATTAAATTGCTTGTGCGCTCATTTCTTCTATATTGTATGATGTATAGTGTAGGTTTTGTGATTCAAAATAGAGAGTTATGGATATACATTCGACGCGATGATTCTCCTAGACCAAAGCACCAAGCATGCGACGTTTTTGCAAGGTCAATCCGAGAAAAGCTGATATCCTCAAGCCTCCGGGTCTCTGGCTTGATACTCTGGATCCTCCTCCATAGTCACACCGGCTTCCTCCAACAAACGAGGGAACCATCTCAACATCCGGTCACGAAAGACTTCATATCCGGCTCCTTTCCGCAGCACCTTCATATTCTCCGCATCGAAGTTCATGCCACCGCGCTTGTACACTTGCCATTTCTGTAGACCATAATCCACCACCAAGTCTACCGCATTGATCACCTTGGGCTCAATATCCTCAACCCGAAATCTCTGTCCTTGGCCTGATAAATTGGCAGAAGTCCCGAAGGTCAACATACCCGTCGGGTCATCATCACAAAGGCGACCGAGCTCTCGCAGAAATGGACCTTCAGGAACTGCTATGCTGACCGTATCACCCTTTGTGACTTGTGATAGAGTCGCCGGTTCGAGAGCTGCCAAACGCGGGTGAAGGTTTTCGGTATCGTATTTAGCAATAATCCCGACAATCATCGCCATATCTTCTGTCAAAACCCGTGTCATTTCAAACTTGGCCTCCGAAAGCAAGTGGATTTCTCGATGTTGCTTGTATGTCCCGATTATGCCGATGTTGTGACCCTCTCGACGATCCTTGGCTGAGAATATACGCTGGACTCCAGCCTGCGTACTCGTCAAGAGCGCGTAGCCGACATCTGTTGGAATGATGACGACCCCACCGCTCTTTAGAGTGTCGTGGGTCTGTTTAGCATCGCGAGGGACATTGGGCGCAGTGCCCTTCTTGGGTATGAACCGGGGAGCCATGCACGGAAGATTGTAGTACTGTTGTGTTGGAGTTCAGATACAGGGCCGGTGTCGAAGGATGAAAAGGGACGTACGCCCGATGCATAGAAGTGTGGTCACAGGCTTTAGAAGTAAGGATGAACATAATATATCAAGCGATGCGAGTAAACGCGATCCTGTCATTATGACGCGGAGATACCGCGGTTTCCTCGGAGCAACGCCGTTCGGAGTTGTACCACGGAAGAGATCTCTTTAGGATACAAAGTTAATTTCATATCCACACTCGGAATTCCGATAACAGATTTACTTTGCTTTCGGAGTTGCAGTAGGTATCTCATCCATATATAAAACTTCATGGTTCGGTTTATAGAGCATGTAGAGCTTGCTTTCTATCTGTCGCTCGTTTTTATAAAATAACTTTCTACTATATTTTACATCTGAAGTTACAGTATACTACATATCAACTATTACATGAGTGCTGTGTCCTCCAGCATGGATGTCTTACTGCGAGAAAGTGCGTTCGGCCGAATTCTCAACTACCTCTCCAATGGCAACCTTTTTCGGGCCCCTGACCACGCAAAATCGAAAAGTGAAGTGACCACGAGCGAAAGTCCGTCGCCTGCATCTCCAGGTGCTCTTGACTTTATCCTTGTGGATTTCAGCGGACCCGATGATCCAGACATTCCCAGGAATTGGCCAATGTTGGCGAAGACAGTTGCCATGATCGATGTGATGTTGTTGAACTTCAGTTTCTACGCGGCATCAGCAATCTTCACGCCGAGTATTCCCTTGATTGAGAAAGATTTAGGTGCGACAACTGCCGAAGGAACATTAGGACTCTCCCTTTTCGTTATAGCATATGGCATCGGGCCTCTCATTGTGCGTCGACTTTTTCCATTCACATATGATCTTTATCTTGTTTGCTAATGACGGAATGCTTCCAGCTTTCTCCTCTGTCCAACTTACCCTCGATTGGACGCACTCCGGTATATGTACTCGGCTCTTTTGCATTTTGCCTGTTTAATATTGGGACTGCCCTGGCCAAGAACCTGCAAACCATACTAGTCCTGCGCTTTTTTGGGGGCCTTGTCGGAAGTGCACCTATTAGTGTGGGAGGCGCTACACTGATGGAGGTCTTCAAGCCTAACCAGTGCCCGTATGCGATTGCCCTGTACGCGGTCAGTGGAGTCTGCGGGCCGATTTTAGGGCCGGTATGTCATTTTCCGTCGAGCTACTTAGTGTATATGAGCTAACTAGGTGACTATAGATACTCGGGACTCTGGTAATGTAAGAGTTGATCCCTCCAATCCGGCAATGTCGATGCTAATGGACAATATAGAGAGCGCTGGCAAACATGGACTGCGACTCTGTGGCTTCTCTCAGGCGTCACAGCCTTTACGACAGTGTTCATATTTTTCTTATTGCCCGAGACATTGAGCACCAATATCCTTCTACGCCGGGCACAAAGACTACGCAGACAGACGGGAGACCCTGCATATCAAAGTCAAGCCGAGTTAGATACACCAGGCGCATCTCTTGCCGTGCGCATTGCTAGACAAACAGTGGATGACTTCAAACTCTCTTGCACGGACCCAGTGATCCTATTTGTCAACATGCATACAATGCTCATCTATGGCATACTGTACCTATGGTTTGAGTTCTTTCCATTCGGTGAGTCAACCCAATTCTGGCCGTACCTTGCCCACAAATTACTCACTGGTCATAGTGTTCGATGGAATCTACCATTTCAATGATATTCAACAAGGCCGTAAGTCGCTAACCAAGTTCTCTTTGAAACTAATCTAATCTGCATTTAAGTTGCATTCTTCGGTATCCTTGTGGGTGCCGCACTTTCCGTCATTGTATACGTCCTATGGTTATACTTTTCATACCAGCCACGGGTCGCAAATTCGGACATCATTGTCGAACCTGAAGCGCGTCTAGTCCCCGGTCAAATCGGAGCAGTGTGCATTCCGATCTGTCTCTTCATTTTTGCCTGGACATCTCGAGAGAGGTAAGCGCATGAATGCCGTTTAATATGCACAACCAAGCATTAACACAAGTTTAGCGTACATTGGATCGTTCCTATCATTGGGACTGCTTTCTTTGCACCAGGCTTCTATCTCACATTCCAATCTGTACTAAATTACCTCGGAGAGTCCTATCCAAGATATATAGCAAGTGTGTTTGCTGGAAATACCTTCTTCCGAAGCTCATTTGGCGGTGCATTACCTTTGGCTGCTCCGCAGATGCTGAAGTCGCTCGGCATTGGATGGTCGTCGAGCACGTTGGGCTTTATTTCTGTTGCAATGCTTCCCTTACCTTTTATTCTGGAGCGGGTAAGATACCTTCATGGCTACAAAGAATATGGAGATCTAGCTAATTCTTCGATAGTATGGAAAGCGTCTGCGCTCGTGGAGCAAGTACGCCAATTAGTTATTCCTGGGGATCCAAATCCTTCTTCGGGCTGCTGTACGGGCTGCTGTGGTATGGGCAGAATGGCTTTTTGCCCGTTTTACGACCAGGAATAGAAATAATTCTCTGGTTGTCGGCCTCTGCTTTGTTCCAATCACTGGCACAGGACAGACCGAGACTCCATCGACCCACAGCCTGGGTACGTCCACCATGGCTCGGCCAAATTTCTTGACGGTTATAGAATATCCTTTCCCACTTTCTTTGATTCCTATATTCAGTTTTCTGATATAACTTTGTAATACAAAATGTTCGTGGTTTCCATGCTACAATTGCATATTGTGTATTGAAGTCGACTTATCCACCACAATTATTGGATGAGATCTAGCGAAATATTCAGACAGTTCATCATTGATAGTCGATGGTTAGCTAAATACAAATCTATATCATCCAACAATCATTGCCCTCTGCCACATCTTGAGAGTAAGACAGACCTTTAGCTTGCTAGTTAAGAGTCAATGTGCGAAGCCCTTTTGAATGTACGACTCTCTTTCCTACACCCGCTCATATCAATCCGACCGGACAGCGCGAATCATCCTACTTAGACCTTCTTTCAAGACGTGTGGTGGATGCGCAAACACCATGCGAAACCACCCTGTTTCTTCTGCAGCATAAATAGTTCCCGGCGCGATGTACACCTTTTCTTGTCTAAGCCTAGCAAGGATGTCCTGATCAGTGGCTGTTCGGCTTTTCATCAGAGCCCCCAGGTTCAACCATATAAAAAAGGCAGCGTTGCACTCCACGTAGGGAATATTATGGGCCTGGAGAAACCTTGTCGCAAATTGATAGCTTTCTGCAAGCCGACTCCTGTTGGTCGAGGTGTATTCCTCCAAGAACCTGTCATCTGTAAGTAATGATGAGGCGATACGGTCTGCAACGCTGGACGGGAAATTATAAAGTCTACATAAAAGAGAACGGTTAGCATTTGTCCCAATAGGAGGCATATTGTGAGATCCCTACGATATCCCTTCTACTGCGTCCAAAAGCTTTCTGTTGTATTTGCTGATTAGGCATCCGATTCGTAAGCCCGTTGAACCATAATCCTGCTCAGTATTAGACACTATTGCTCACAGGGATCACTGAAGAGATGTCAAACTTTGCTTAACCCCCAAACAACATGCACCATTCTTGGATCCATGAACTCCTCTATCTTAAATGATAATATCGACTTGAAAGTGGGCGCATCAGGAAGGCGCGGATTTTCCCAGACAGACTGCGCGTAGATTTCGTCGCTGATCAAATGAAGTCCGTTTCTGGAACAAAACTTCATATACTCCTTCAAGGCATCGTCGGAGTAGCAGAGTCCTTGGAAGTGGTTCAATGAATTGTAACTCCTATTTCGCTTGAATGACACTGGAACCTACCAAGAGGATTATGTGGCGAGCACAGCAGTAAAGCCTTGACTTGTAGGCCTTTCCTTTTCGCCTCTGCCCAAGTCCGCTCATACTCGTTGATAGCGGCGATGCTGAACGGGTCGGTTGTGCCGAAGGCGACTTCAATTAATTCGATCCTGTAACAATCAGCGCCTTAACCATGAACAAATTATGATGACATCCCTTACTGTGGTCGCGTTCCAAATATAGTCTTGAAAGCGTTGAAGTAGGGGCGTCGCACAAGGATGTAGTCACCAGCATCGGCTAAAGCCCAGGCACAGCACTCGAGTGCGTTGCTGACACCTGACGTGACGGCAATATCGCACGGATATAGTGCAGTTTGGGGGTTGAAATAACGGTTCAAGAATTGGCAGATGGCATTTTTAAGCAGATGTGAGCCACTAAACCCGTCCCCGTAGGTTAATACGTGTGCGTCAAATTGAGCCTGTGACTGTTAGTATGAGGTATTGGGGAAAGAAGAAGTGGAAATAATCATTACATTGCTGTTGACAAATTCCATCATCTCTGCATGCATGAGGGTCTGAGCAATATTAGTGATGAGACCATAAAGAAGACCGTGCAATTTCGTCCTACATTCTCGGCCAGACCCAGATTGACTATACCTTCGGGATTGGACTGCGCATCCCAGAGATCCCTCAAAACGTCCAGGAAGGCCGGTTTCTGGGCTGCGAGCGCCCTACCTCTTGCTGAAGTAATTTCCATGATGTGTTCTGTGCAATAGAAAGCCCTAGGGAAAAGTGCAAGTACAAGACATACGATGTTACAAAGCCCCAACTCAATATAGGACGTACATTCTTCACATGACGCCACGTGGGGCATGTTTCGGGAAGGCGCATCTGCATCTGGTTGCGGCTATTGCGGGTGGAACGGGAAGATCATCGACATTATTCTCCCTTGAACTTGATCATATCTTCTCTCTTTTCTAGAAGCGCGTGTTTTAGTTTCCCAAAAAATATACGAAGTGATGGCCGATGACAACCTACCTGCTGTCGACTTCATTGACCGCAGGGGGCTCATTCTCGATTCAGAGCGCAAGTCTGTCACCAACATTCACCCCAAAGGCTTCTTCATACGGCATCCCCCTGCACCCCACGAACTTAATGAGGATCTGACACCGGAATCAAAGCTATTCCAGACTATTCACATGGGAGCCGCCGTCGTGGATACCGGGCGCTGGAAGCTCATCGTAGACGGGCTTGTTGAGCGCCCTTTTTCCATCAATCTCGATCAATTACGAAAGATGCCGTCCGAGACAGTCACCTCTTTCCATGAATGCTACGGCAGCCCCATAAATCCTCCCACAAAGAATGTTTGGCGCATTGGCAATGTCAAATGGACGGGCGTCCCGCTGCATTATCTGCTGTCCATTGCTCGGCCAGATCTTGAGCGAGGACTGTTTGTTTGGTCCGATGGGCTGGACTCGGGTGAATTTGCCGGCGTCTCAGCCGAAAGGTACCAAAAGGACTTACCCATCAAGAAAGCTTTATCGTGCGAAGTTCTTGTTGCTTACGAAATGAATGGCCAACCGTTAACCAAGGAGCGCGGTGGACCAGTGAGGTTAGTTGTTCCAGGATGGTTTGGGACGAATTCCACCAAGTGGTTGTGTCGATTATCAGTGCAGGCAACAAGATCAAAGGGGCCATTTACTACTGTCTTTTATAATGAGCTTGATCCAACGGACTCCGAAGGCGTCCGGAAAAGGCCCGTTTGGAAGGTTGAGCCAAATGCGATGATTGTCCGCCCTCGTCCGGACGATGTAATTGTCGGTCTTGGGTACGTTGAGGGCTGGGGGCGCGCATGGGGGGCAGACGAGATTGTGAGGGTTGGAGTCAGTCTCGATGGGGACAGTTGGGATGAGGCAATTGTGTCACCTCGGAAGCAGTTTGAGTGGCAGATATTCTCCTTTCGAGTGGAAGTTCACCGAAACGGGAGACATCACATTCAAGCAAGGGCTACGGATAAATCTGGTGCACGGCAGCCACTAACCGGAAGGCGAAATCACGTTCCAACTGTTCAGATTTGGGTACAGTCTAATATCCCTTAGGGGAACATATCGCATGAAAAAGAACAGTAGCTGAGAAGCACTATTTCATGCGCATAATTGGCTATTGTAATCACCAATGAGCCTTTTGGAATTTGCTTATAAAGACTGCGGGCATAAGTCTCAATGTCTCAATGGCAGGCGACCGTGTAGTTCAGCTGCAATGGTGTTACTGAGGAGTATGAACAGGACAGTGATTGCCAAGAGAACAACTTCCTGTCAAATGCCCCCTTGAAACATGCACACGCGGGGTTACTGTCCTGATGGGATCGCCACCATTACTAAAGTGGGTGGTTTCGAGAAGGGACCCGTGGATATATTGTCGAATATATATACATGTCCCTGCTTCCCGCAAAGGGCCAACACAACTTCTTTTGCTAGTAAATCATTACTTATGCGAAAGATGATGACCAGCCTGTATGGAGGGATTTGGTATACTATACTCTGATCATGCCTCACACCAATACGTGATCACACATACTCATTCCTTTCCTAAAAGTGTAACCACCAGGAGAAACAAGTATTCGGTGTTTATTCCTTGAAGGCTATGTATCTTAGTTGAGCTTTAAAAAAGCACATACGACCACAGGGTGTGGAAAACAGGGCTTCCCGTCCGCTCAGCCGTACTTAAGCCACACGCCGGGAGGTTAGTAGTTGGGTGGGTGACCACCAGCGAATCCCTTCTGTTGTATGTTTTTGCCATTTCTATGGCGTTATATTATTTTGAGCTTCACTGGTCTCACTAATGTGTCAGTCCACTCCTGCTTGCATGGTGTAGGTCGAGGTCTACGACTTGCGCTAGAGCCACGACCCGAGGAACGAGACAGCGGCAGCGGCCAAGGTTGACCGCCGAACTTTAGCTGTGACTGGGATTCTTTTTCCCTCTAGTAAAATAATCAGACTAAAGCCCCTTTTAACATTTTTCGAAGAAGCTCTTCTCCAAACCATCTCTCTGAGATCATCTAAACATTTCATCTTACTAATACCTTATTAAATACATATGGAGGCATCTACCGGGAATAGGGCTTTTTAAAGAACGTTTAGAAAGAGCTTTGGAAAAAATTCCTGGGCAAATCTGAAAGAGGTAGAAAAATAGCAAAGAAAGAAAGAAAGAAAATTAATAACTACGTGTCTGTACATAAATGACAAAAAGAATACCCATGTAAGAGAGATTGTTATATGACACTATACCCAATATAGCCTAGCGTTATATTTAGAGCTAGTCTATATTTAGTTATCTAAGAGGATACGAATATACGAACAACGCATTGAAGGGTACGTATAACAAGACCCTTTGTCTACCCTCTACCCTGTATAGTAGGTGGGTATGATTGCCGTATCCGTGATACTCGATTGCTGAGTGAATTGCCACTGTGCAGTGCCACTAGCCCTGCTCCTTGAAATGAAACCCCGCTGTCTAACCACAGCGTTTGGTTTATTGGGTACTGTGTGTGGAATGTTTTAAATGCTAACTTGTTGGGTTCTGTCCAAAGGACCACCTCATCATTTTCACAACTCTTCCAGCAACCAAAATTGGGTAGAATGGTCGATGATTATTCGGCTGTAGTGGACAGGCAAGGCCAGTCAACGATGCCTTTGTTCCAGGCAGGACGCACTCTGCGCTCCGCCTCAATATCTTCCGCCGCGAGGCTGCTTGATTTTAATCCTGCGGCGGGGGTTTGGCAAGCCACAGGGACTGCTATCGCACACGCCCCAAATTTCGCCGATCTGAGATCATCTGATGAGGTGGCATTTGATTTTCACGCTCGCACTGTACGTCGAAGCAACACTCAACCTGCGATTGACCGTCCTATTCCCCGAAGAGCGACAGCCCCTGCTATCGGTCCTGGCCCCTGGGAAGCAGAGGACCCAGTGCTCCCCCTTGGGGCTCAGCCCGATCGCGACCACTATTCAGATCTTTCTGAGGGAGCGGTTTCATGGCGCGACACATGCAAAAGATTTCCGCTTGTGGTGTGGGAATTCCTCTGCACACCTACGGGCTTCTTCATAACTGTTTACGGCCTTAACGTTATTGCCTGGGGCGCTATGCTATTCTTTCTCCTATTGGATGTGGGATCCATGAGCAAGGAGCAGAAAAAAGTCTGGATTGAGATAGATTCTCAGATCCTGAATGGCTTGTTTTGCTTGACCTCGTGGGGTCTAGCACCATGGCGAATTCGCGATACATATTGGCTACTCCAATGGCGCCTGTGCGACGGCGTAAAATCGAGAAAGTCGATGGAGAAGCTTGCAAAGCGAAACGCTAGCTGGTTCAGATTGCAGCCTTCTGACTCTGATGAATTGACTTTGCAAACGACCCTGACCGGTAAAATTGCGCCACCTACCAGCGAATGGAAAATGGACTTCGTCATCATCAACATGCTATTGAATACTCTGTTCCAAGTCGGCATGGCGGCATTTATGTGGTGCTACAACCGGAATAATCGTCCAAGCTATGCAGTTGGACTTTTCATCGGCCTGGGTTGTTTCAGCTCCCTTTTAGCTGGGGTAATGTCATGGTGGGAAGGACGGAAAGTCAAACGGATTGAAGGGTGTCTTGTAGAAGATATAAATGAAAGCCAATATCAGGTAGTTAATACGGTCTGACCGTAATGTACAAATTATTTAGCTTCTTCAAATAAACCATGGCAGAAATGGCGTAAAGACCAACAAACACTAACTCTGACACATCGCGATGAGGCCAACTTCTGTCAGGCGTAACAGATATGCCACCGGATGTCGTCTTCCTGAAGACACATAGTTGTTAGGCCTTTCCATCACATCTCCTGCGTGATTCAAGCAATGGTGGTGCCCAAGGGAGGAAGGTGAGGCGCTAGCCAGGCCTTGTGAGTACCCCATTATGGGGCTGCTTTGGAAGCGAAGCAGAAGCTGTTCTTTCCGTACTTTTCTCCAGCTTTATAATCATGAAGGGGACTGTCTAAGTAAATACTGAGACCTTAGTGGTTGCGGGTATGAAGTCGCTGGTAATGCAAAAAAAGCGGCCGCCTGTCACAGATCAAGGTGCTGTAGTGTAGTGGTCATCATGAAACGTTGTGGTTCTCCGCAGCGCCGTTTCGACCTGGGTTCGATTCCCAGCAGCGCCATCAATTGGCGTGTGTGCTTGATTTGTCTTTTTACATTTTATATGCCGTTTGCGCGTGTTCTCTAGATTTTGTTTTTAAAGTAAAATTTAACAAACACAGCCCACAAGTAAATTATTGTCCGATTAGGTCCAACGATCCGAGCGGAAATGTTTTCCGTGAACGCCGCCGCCCCCTTCTCAGGCATGGCGCCGACCATCCATGTAGTTAACACGAAGTGCTAGACCCCATTTTCATAGCCAAACACAGAATGAGATATAGACCAAGCGTGCTTTCAATTATTTAGATCTCTAAGCTCTGACCGTCGGGCAAGTCCGGCAGAGTACAGCCTCGTGTGGGGCCAATTCTTCTAAACTGATTTGACTTGCTGACCGAATGATTGTTGTTTCGAGGCGTGGCCGTTCTTCTTCCCGACTGCTTCAATACCATTAGAATTTTATGTATGATCCTGAAATTCATGGAATATGGTCTCCCAAAAATTATGTCGGACCTGGGCCCCAGTACCATCATACCGAAGGTACCGATCTCGACCCAACCGCTGAGAAGTTCTTCGTTATACATTGTGGAGAGCCCCATTCTACACATCACCCCAGACTAAGATAAGCTCACGACACCATGCACTGGAGACATGATCATGTTCAGCACGTCGTAATATCATTGCCCTAACATGCACTAGATTGACCCTCTTCCTCCACACGTTTGGCCCCCTTCCTTGGCCCCTTTGGCCCCAGTTCCTGGCTAGGCCTGCCGATCTCCATACAACCCGGGGCGGTGCCTGATCCTGCAGTAGCACTCGAGATTGGCTGGCCCCGTAAGCACGGAGAGAAGTCTATAAGTTGCGGCAGGGGCACCCTTTCTGTCTTGATCTCTAGATACGCTTTATACATGAATTGAACAAGATACCCCAGAATCCACCTCAATTGAACCCTCTTATCAAATAACTCAAACAATCGCCCACAATAGGCAGACACAGCCGATATGAAGCCACTCCAGCTCATCCCAACCCTCCTCCTCTCCCTCGTCCCTACGCTCACCCACGCATCCGATAGCGACGACATTCCCTCCGGCGCCAAGCTCTGCCAACCCCAAGGTAAAGGCAGCTGCCAATTCGGCGTATACCAATTATATCCGGGTATCGATTGCTACCACCAAACGATGAATTCCGCCTACCTCTTCGATCACGCATGCAACATCATCGGCCATGTGGAGAACTTCACCCAGGGCGACGCCATGACCTCGCAGCTACCGTATACTCTGGACATTGAGAACGTCTTTGGTTATCCATCTTGCTACCTCAAATATGAGATTGCCTACAGTGATGGCTTGTATGGGTATAGCATGCCCTCGGGAGGTGTTTGGGATGACTGCGAGAAGGGCGATGACTTTCTGTGCACTTGGTATAGGGTGGCGTTTGACTGTCCTGGATTCTAGCGAATTGTTGTTTTAAATCATGGATGGGATTGGAGTACGGAAAGGTTATTTTGCAGGTGGTACAGGGGACAAAATGGTATTTCACAGAATTAGACCGCTCATTCTGGATAGGTCAACTCCCGCGCAGTCATATACATAATAGCCCAAAGAAAACTATCCACATTGCAAATGTAACTCAAATCACTCCTTGGAGCAACACCCTTCGAGAACCTGCGGCGCTTGGGAAGTATCCAGCCTGCAGAAACACGACGCCTTGATGGGGACATCCGCCACCGCAAGAGCCAACTTAACCGACTGCTCAATCATAGCCGCCTCATCCAGCTTCCCCAGTCTGACCAAACACTCATGATACCCCTGCAATGACCAAACATTGTTAGGGTGACGGCACTGACGAACAAGCGTGTTGTCCAGTCCCAGATCGGCACGATACACCTGCGCTGCTTCTTCCAGATGCCCCTGTTCCATCAGAAGAGCCGCGTACGCGTGGCGGGAAGGTTGCATCCACGACCACGGCTCACTGTAGGGCAACTTATCCTCAATATCAATAGCACGACGCAGAGCGGCAAAGGCCTGATCGTTGTTCGCGCACCGATACTCGATCTCACCTTCCAACATGGCCGCAGCCACCTGGAGCACATCGACAATCTTCCCGTTATAAGCGAGACGGGTCTCTGGAACACGCTTCCATGCTTGATTGAACCGTTCCTGCTCCTGACGAGCTGTCGGGACATCCCCGGTAGCGGCGAAGGCGACTCCTCGCGCGTAGTGGGTCATGGCTGTGGTGCCGGAGTAGAGAGTCTGATCAGTTGGCAGCTCTTTCTGTTTCAGCTCCTCCCACATGCCAAATCGCACCATTACATGCAGCCGGCTGGTTAGGAATTGCTCGAGCCAGTCAGCCATAGGCGGGGACTGGATCCGGAGGACTTCCTCGGGGACGGTGGCTTCCATGCGCGTCACTGCATCGAGAGCCATTTGCGATTTTCCGGCGAACATGGCTGCATAGATTAAGGAATGGTAGTCGTGCATACGGTAGAAGGTGTAGAAGTTGGCAGCACCTGCTTTGCGGAAATACTTGTCGTCCGCAAGGGTCGAGTTATAGTTAGAAGCAATGGAACGCCTCCAGTCTCCAATGAGGATGTCCAGATGGGTAGGCATGTGGTGGATATGACCGGCATCCGGGACAAGGTCACGAAGGTTATCGGCTGCATTTATTCCCAGTTCCGGAGTAGGTGACATCTCGATATAATGGATGTAGAGATGAAGCAGGCCGGGATGGAGATTGGCATTCTCATAAGTGAGCGCTCGGTCCAGAACGGCTTTGACTTCCATCGTGGGCGCATTAGCATTCGGCTTTCCAGTGAAAAGGTCCCACAGAGCCCACGGAGTCATGTTCATCAACGCATCCGCATAAAGTGTGGCCACGTCGATATCATCCCCGAAAGCATCGTAAACCAGCCTCATGGCGGCGGCGTAGCTCTTGTTGATGGTCGGGTAATCGTTAGGCGGAGTGTCGGCGACGAAACGAGTTTGAATTGCATCGATGAGAGCCTTCTCGAGGGGTGTTGCGTTCCCCGCATGTTCCATGGCCTTTTGTGCGGCATAAAATCCTCGTTTTACACAGGCATGCAAGTCTCTCTCATCGAACCTCTCCCAGGGCTTGTTGTAGTTTGGACCTACAGCATAGGCGAGCCCCCAGTATGCCATTGGACACGTCGGATCATTTGCAATGGCCTGTTCGAAGCAGTAGGCCCCTTCTACGTGATTGAAGGCGTAGACCCATGTTAGACCCCGGTTGAACCAGGTCTGGGTATCGGCGCTGGTGGTGCTGATAACGTGCCCATAGGAGCCAAGGTCGTAATACTCTTCGCTTGCTGGGATGGCTTGGACTGTTTCTGTAGTCATGTTGCAATGCCTTCCAGGATCATTGAGAGGGGGACTGAACAAAGAAATGTCTGCTAGAGAAGACGTCAAAATAGATGGGCGGCTGAATCGGTCATTTAGATCTAAATACGAAGAGTACAGCGTTTGTCAAAGGAGGGGGCAAGTGGGTCCCCGGAAAGGCCGAGAGTGGCGCAATCAAAACGATGCTTGACTAATACCCGTTTCAATCGCCGAACTTCAGACGCCGAAACATCTAACTTTCCTTTCTCCCCCAAACCGAGTGATATCTGCATTCTTCATTGATATACTGACCTGAAGTGATAGCCGAATTCAGGAAAAACAGCATTTAATTAAAGAGATACAAGAAGATAGGATATCAAATCTATATGCCTTCCACTTCTCGACCGGTGAAGGTGGCGTGCCTGGCCTGGTAAGTTGACGCCGAGTGATGAATCCAAGAGGTTTGATGCAAGGGACCAAAATCTAACATGAACAGTCGAGCCTCCAAAATTCGATGTGACGGGCAAAATCCATGCGCTAATGTAAGTCAGCTGTATTTCCAAAACAATAATCGATCTCTAGTAACCCAGTGTAGTGCACTATCCATCGACAAGAATGCCGGTATCAACCCAGCCGGCGAGGGGGTGCTCGACGGGGCCCTGTTGCCGCCGAGGAGCGGGCCATGAAAAAGGCCCAACGACTGCAAACTGCAACCAGGGCCAACAATCAAGCCGTGACAAACGATGATTTAACTCCGGCTCAGATATTGCAGATCAATGCAGCCACCCCGGTTTCTCTTCCATCTCCGTCTCCGATTGAAACCGGATCCCGACTATCCGATACGCTGCAGGGGAAAGACAGCCCGGGATTTCCGTTATCGCCTAGAGGCCCTAGAACTGGTCAGGAGTTTCGGGAGACTGTGGGCCATCCGACACGAAGCCTCCGTGCTTATCGGTGTGATCAAGATCTGTATGTCGTACCCATGCAATATCCCACCGGACCTTAACTGACAGATTTTTCTCCGATCGTACCCTAGGATCAATGCTTACTACATCTTCATACATCCATACCTCCCTCTACTACCCCCACCGGCTGTGTCCCAGTATGTGGACAAGCCTGTGGCTCTGAGCATGCGGTCGGCCCATGTAGATGCATCTCATCTGCCTTACTGGCCGACTACCTCACTTGGCTTGGCTATGGCAGCAATACTGACACTGATACCCCTACCGGGAGATGCGCACGCGATGGAGAATGAGGCTGTCACCTTGCGACGCTCTTATTCCGACTTTTTTGCACGCTCAGCGCTAGATGTATCGGAAGAATCTCTCGTGCCGTCTTCTAATTCCGAACTCACTCAGGGCCCATGCAGCCCCTTGCATCCGGAAATCCCCCGGCAATTGGAGCCGATCCTGGCATTAGCACTTCTCAGCCTATACGAGTACTGCCAGCGAGGAAATGTCCCCAAGATGCGCATCCGAGCCAATCAGGCATTAACCATGGCTATGGACCTATCATTACATACGCAGAAGTCTGCGAATAACTGTTCCGACGCGATCCGTCGCTGTTGGTGGTCGACGGTATGTCACATGTGTTCTCTCATCCATAGCCCATAAGTTTATGTTAACTGTCGCAGATGTTCCTCATTTATCAGTCTTCTATATTGACAACTTCGGTCTGTTCGCAGCTTCTAAATCGCGCAAGCATGGCTTCGCTAACTCCGCAATATAGGCGCCCCTAATCACAAGCGATGACTTCCGCATTACCACGCCTTATATAGTAATTCGTGGTTGTCGAGAGGTTCGCGACTCCCTTCCTCTTGACATCTATGTCTTCTAACAAGCATCAGCCATGGCCCTACGTCGTACAAGCACAATCCCTTCTTCACCGTAGCTGCACCATCACCCGCCAGCTCTTCAACGAAACCAAACACCTCGACTCTTCTCTCCTCGATATAGCCACCGAAACAGACCGCTACCGCTGCATAGCCAACTGCCAGGGCACGGAAGCCGACGCGGAGCGCGTGCTCTGGGCAATATCGCGCGTCCTAATCCATACTGCTAGATTGCTCATCCATAGAGTTCGCGCCTTCCCTGACCGTCCTGCCGATAGCTTCACGACTACTTTCAACAGCAGTACTAGCGGGAATAGCATCTCCCTCTCTTCGTCGCAAAGAACTGAAGTCGATGCCATTTTTCCATTCAATGAACAAGAATCAATGCGTATATGCATTCGCTCTGCGCTGTTGATCTCTCGAGTCTTCCGTCACCTGCCTACACCAGATCCGATGTACTCTGATACTCCTGCCGATGGAGAGACTTTGGGTTTTGGATTCGGGCTCGGACTTAGTAGTAGAGACTCGAGGCGATCGTTGACATCACCACGCTCTCTACCATATATGGCCTGGTGTGGGATGCAGAGCTTCTATGTACTTGCCATGGTGCTGTGGCGTGTGCGGGCGGCGTTGTCTGCCGGAAATCTGAGCAGTGTTTATGAATTCCTAGACCAACCGACTGAGCGGACGGCGATACAGGATGCGGAAAGGCTAGAGGAGGAGTTACACATGGGGATCGAGTCACTGAGAGTGTCAATGAAAGCGGATGGGGTGTACGAGGGTGTCGGGAGGATGGTTAGGGAGTTGGAAAGCGTGTTTGATGCTACTATGATGGGGTGATCATGGTATCGGAGAGCGAACTTGATTTCCAGACCAGGTATAGAATAAATCAGACTAGACCTGGAACGGTTGACCTTTTGGTTGAACCAGGACATATCTGTGCGGGGTACAACAATGCGTAACCAATCGGCGTTTGACGGAGTGAGCTTTCGTATCTCGGCGAAAACGGTATCCCCACCTCGGCGTCTGAACTCAACCATTCGGATAAAAGTCTAGTTGGGCGCTATTCTATGCTAACGCAGTTGATGTCGACGCTTGTTGACCAGCTATTGATTTTGATTAGTGCATTTGCTAGCGAGTATTTGGCGGTGTTGTAGGAGGACGTGCGAGTTCGGTGATTGAAGACCGATCGGAGAACTGAATAGCATGGCGATCCAATGTATCTCATGCCTTGATAACTGTGAAGAAAATCTACACAGGAGACATAGACTTTTTGCATAGAACCATGACAGACATCTATGGCAAGTTTGAACCTGGGATGTTGATGGTAATACCTCGAGACTGAATTTAGAGCCGGTATTCCTACTAGTGAAATCTTTTACCTGGATTGCAACAAATCGAATTATTGTGTTAACTACGGAAGAAGTACTAGATTTGAGGGAGTTCAATCGGCAATTGAAAGACTGGACGCGGGTGCGGACTAGCATGGTCGTATTTTGAGGATTGGGAAGCATTATAACAGTCATCTTTGACGACTTCTTGCCTTGAACCCTTGAACCCCGCGCAAAAATACTTCGCAACCATCAGATATCAAGAGCTTCCATTCCCACTCGTAAGGATGGTCACCTGAATTGCAGCAAACCTAATCATAGTGTTAGCTGGTATTTGTGTACAGAATGAAGAGCAAAAAGGATATGACGTACGCTGCCGCCGTTGCAAAAATCTCCACCCGTCTAGCCTTGACCATGAGGCCCATAACGAGCACGAATATGATATTGTACACGAAAATGATAATCAATTTGGCCGCTGTCTGTTGGATGAAGTACAGCGCGACTACCGAAGTTGTAGGTAGGAGGGCCGAGATTAGCAAGCTTACTATATATGTCCAGGATCTGATTCTCCGGTTATTGTAGTACCAAACACCAGCTTCGATATCTTTTCGGGACTGCGATCGGAGATGATTGTTAACTCAGTCTCAAGTTACTCGAGTGCAGGGGGTATATGAAATGGAACATACAGTATCCCGATATCCTAGCCATCTATGGAAAAACGGGATGACACGCGTAAACACAAGACGGGTGAACTTGTCCGTGTTATCGTGTCGGCTATGTAACGCAATCAAATCTTCAGCGTTCTCTCCACTCCACTGATCCTCCGGGGAGAAGTATCTTTTCTCGCTCTGTTCCCGGTTTAGCCACTCCTGGAGAACTTCTAGATCGGCCGTCTCCGGCTTGCTAAACTGTAGGAGCTGGGCTTGTTGGAGAAGTGCTGCATCTGCAAATGGGTAAGACCGAAGGTAAACAGCATGAGTAAGGTCAAGCATTTATAAAATGGACTGAAATTAGAGGATGAACGTACTATACTCATTCAACAATTTCCGCGCCTCGAGAACTTTCATCCACTGCTCGGGATACTCATCCTTCTGGTGGAGAGATTCCTTCAACTCCCATACTGAATAGGGATAGTTTGCCTTCTCGGGTGATGCAGAATTTTTGTCTTCAATTATAATATGCTGAAGATCTTCTTCGATGTAGGCTAATTCTGCTTGGAGGTAGAGGAGGTTTTTGGCGTTGAGCTTGGCGAATCGGCGGAAGATGCAGGATCCGGGGTCCAGAGCCATTACGGCCGCTAGTTTATCATATCCTTCTGGCTGAGCCCGCGTCATACTGGGTAAAAATTTCTTGTCTGTCTGTATGTTAGTAAGTTCTTGTGTTTGGTGATGGCTTTTTTTTTTTCACCTTGGTATCAAGGGATGAGGATTTTGTTCGTATATCATAGACTGCAACGAATTTAGACGGCTTCGCCGAAGCAGAGTTTCACGTGTTGACTTGAGGTCGAGGTTGCTTTATACTCAGTAGGTGAATGTTCGACTTCTCAATAATTAATAGAAAGGGGCCACTTGGTCGTAAACAGACTCTGAGTGAGGGATTAGTGGGTAATGATGTCGGAGCCATGCGGTTCTAAATAGTCCAGTAACATATGAGTAGCTACCAAAATAAAAGGGAAGTACGGACCAAATCTGGAACCAACAAGGCTAGTATAGTGCAGGTACCCAACAGCCTAAAAAGCAGCATGAAACACTGTCGTGGTTTTCCTCGTCATCTCACCAATTGCAGGTGGTTAGATTGGGCATTATCGCATAACAACTCCATTGAGTTGTGTCACATATTCCACTAATTAGTGCAAGTGGTCAACTTACATCACTCGAAGACAAATATCAAAGCGGAATTATGTACATGTTCCACCATTTTTCTGTCCAAAATCTTATTCTAGGTATCATTTTGCCCCTGGTATAATGTGTTCAACCGTCTGGTGATTTCTGGGTCCACTCGATACAGCTCGTGACTGCGCATTGATGGCCTGCCAATGAGAAAATCATAGGTCATATCCGGAACAACATAGAAATCGGTTTTGTAAATCTTGGTCTGTCCACAAAATGCCCATGAAACACCAACAGTTCCGAGAGGGATCATGTGCGACTGTCCCGTTATTGAAATGGGGCCTCCGTGATAGGGTCTTAGCTCAGTACCCAGTCTATGTTGCATATCGTCCGACATGATATTGACATCCGCATCGAATTTGAGGGTAAGACGTCGCCGGAGTTTGGATCCCATGGGAGACTGTACGATTATGTCGTATACAAAATCGAATTGATCCAGATTTTGGCACACCCCTGGGCTTCTCGATCCATCGTTCTCGAAAGGGACGGAGGGAAGCACATTGATGGGCTTGCCTCGCTCCTCTAGACATTCCGATCCATGAAGAGCCTGAATGTCCGAGTATGAGCCAGCTACTGAATTCTCGTCGGTCCTGGAGTATTGTCGTGGCTCCTCTTGCTGATGACCCGATGGTGGGTCGGTTCTGGCACCGGAGCAGTTGGGAAATAGTGGTTCTTCTCGCGTAGTTTTGGATCCAGATAAACCCAAGGAATGTTTTTTCACGAAGATATTTCGCAAAATTTGTCCAGCGCGACACATACCATTCAGAGAGAACATACTAAATTGATTGATTTCGACGGAGCATGGGGACTCGGTTGACGAAACTGTCTTCCATCATGAGTCAGTTATTATTATATACTTTGTTCCACTAGAACGATAACCGGGGCTAAATACGAAATCATGATGAGGCTTTGGCGTGGTTAGAGCTATTGTCCGCCCATTATTAGTGGTTTGACTTTCCTTTCCCCGGAAACCTAGGACACGATCATCAGTATCAATTGTAGTATAGACAAAGATAGGGCTTGCTTTGCATCACTGACGGGAGATGGCCTGAGGCAGGGAAAAGTAGGATGGCATTTTGAAATTCCTGAGAATAACGATGTACCAGCGGAAAGCAAACAAAATCCAGCTGTGGGAAGGAGTGAGGCCAGCCTTATGAGGGCGTAGAAGTGAGGCTGCATCAAGCGAGAAATTGACGCTGTCGGGGCAGCTTCGGCATTTGATTGGTCATTGCTAATAAAACTGATACCCGACGCTATGCAGGTAGAGACCATTTTTCCTTAAATTTCCGGTTAATGCGTCATCGATACTACGTCTATCGCATACAGTTCTTCCTCAAAGCTCGCTACAAATGGGTATTCGATATGTTTTAGGCGTCTATTCAACGCGTTCAGTCCTGGTTGGCTCATATGTTTCATATTAATGCTCCGGTTGGTGCCCGACACACCGAACAATGAAATAATACTAGCCGATGAGGGTTATCCGCCTATTGTAACAATGTTTAGCTATGCATGGCAGTCAAAGAAATGAATCTATCATGCAGTATACTACATTTAAATCTCGGTAGCGGTGTGCTAGTTCACTCACCGTCGCATAGGATGATTGACCATAATACCTTGATAAAGCTATCGAAAACATTCTAGAATGCACGGACAAAAAGAAAGTGATTATTCATTCAAGAACAAGTAACACAAATTTGAATAACAATCTTTAATCAATATAGATTCATGAGCTGGCTAAGTCCGACCGGTTGCGCCTGCACGCTGCTGACGGCGCTGCTTTTGTAGTTCAAATCTCTTATTCGCAGTTTCCTGAGCTTGGTCCCTCTTGGCTTTGAGGGCCCTTTGCTGATTTTCCTTTTGCTCTAGGTAATGGGTTAGCGTTGATTATGATAGCCAATAAAGCCCTGGTGCACGTACCCTTAGTTTGCCGGCCTAGCTGTATAGGGGCTAGAGACGAATGACTATCGGTAAAATCCTCGAGCTTAAGGAAGCAATCCGGACCCAATATCACATGCGTGTTTGGGATATCTTGAATATTGGGGTTCCCGTTCAGTGGGATGTAAAACTCTTCCTCCTCGCTACGGCTGGCACCATCACGCCAGAAGTGCAGACGAACGTAATCACGAACTTTCAACACTCCACCGTTTGTAAGTCGAAAAGCCCTCTGCGATCCTCGAATTACGGGGAAGCAATCGAGAATGTGCTGGCCTTGAAGCGTGAGGATATTGATACCAAGGTCATCCGTAAACCCAGCTCGAAGCGCCATTTGAGTCTCATCTGGCGCAGAGCAAGATATCTGCACAGTGCAAGGCGGTGCCTGAGATAGAAGGTATCCATCATTATTTCTCCTTTACTCAGCCGTGAGCGGACAGTGCAATATAAAACATACCATATTTCCCGAAACGAATCTCCTTGCAATGTCAATATTATCTCAGCGCTGTGCAAGTGGATTTGTTTTGTGTGGTTGGCTTCGGGCTATTTTCTAGGCGGACATGGGTTTCATATCTTCGCAGCATCATCAAGTCACCTGTAAGAGCCGCAACATTGCCTTCCTGGCATTCCTAAAATACCGTTACAGTGTTGTCAGAATGCATCACGAATGAAGAAAGTTAATCGGACTGGCTACGCCCTCTGACAGGAACGGCCCTATGGGGTGGGGACACATTCATGGCACATAAAGCCTTGCCAGCAAGTCAGGTACAAGTGATGACATTGGGTCTTGGTTTTCCAACGCCTGGTTGGGCACGATTACCATTCGAGGAAGGGTTGGTGTGGCTGGGTTCTAATGCAGGCTCCCGGCAGGAACAACGAACATGAATGGCACGGCAGGCAATAGCGGCCATCAGGCAAAAATGTTTTCTAGGATACTTGCCGGCAGAATAGTCAAAGACTAAAATGAAATAAGCTAAATAAATAAAAATAGAATAATCCTACATTCTATCCCAGGATTCCAAGAAAACTCTATGTTTTCCCACGGCTTCTGTGTTTATTGTTGAATGTATATGAAATTATTCGAAAGACTATTTTAAAGTCTATAAGAGGTGAAGATTCCACGGTTTACAACCCCTACAACGCACGAAAGATAGTCCAAATATGCATTTTCCTCAAGAATTAAACGCCTATCGCTAATATCAGATGACACTAGGAAACCCATGACTTGATATCTCATCCTGTTAAAACAAGCCAATAGTTAACTCCTCAAAGCAAGCTTGTTTCGCACGTAGCCTCCCAATATATAAAAAACACGACATATCCAAACCATCTGAATGCAAACGAGTGTTGAAGGTTTTAAAAACGAGGTAAGAAACACAAGTTCCCAAACCCTTAACCATGCTTTTCCAAAGGCCGTACGACCACATCGGGGATGTCAGCACCCAAATGTAGAAGATGGTACCTCTTGATTTCCCGTTCACCAATGAGGACATCATACTGGTCCGTGTCCACAACAAGAAATTCTGTCGTGTAAGTCCGAGGGGCAAGAGCAAAGTGCCAGTCAACATGACGGACAAGGCCGATTGGTCGGATTGGTGTTTCGGCAGATCTCGTCTGCAACGGAACTATGTCCATCGAGAAATGGTGCAGTGGCAGGCCTAACTTGTCAAAAATGCCCTTGCGCATTATACTCACTTCAGCCATGGTATCCATTGCAATTAAAACGGGCTTCTTCTGTAGGTCTTCGGTCATTAGGAAGCCAAGGCGTATGAATCTGTCACTTTTATCGGCATCCCCACGGACTATTTCCGCAGGCTGACCAGTCTTCAAGGATATCTTCATGGTCGAGGAGAGGCTCACGCTGCGTCCACCACCGAAGCCTTCAGCGAAAGCGTCTGACCGACATCCTATGGGCTGTGAGTTTGTGCAATTTGTGCTGTCGCCTGTTGACGTAGTGCGGCTAGTTCCCTGGGAAAACCCGTGACGATAAACAGCTAGCCAGTCCACACTTTTAGCATTTCCCAAACGCATCCCTGAAGATCCTGAACTAGAAGAAGATGGTGATTTATTTGACTTCTCTGAAGAAGGGCGCTTGTGGAAAGTATGAGGTGATATGACACTGGGCTGAGTTGTATAATGATGGGAGGTGTGCTGGTAGCGCCACAACCCGAGCGGCTCTGGAACACTGAAGACGAAGCGAAAGGCAGTTGATAAGCAGAGTGAACGGCCCATAACGGTCATGTGACTCGATGTATCTGCAAGGTCTGCAGCAGTCAGTAACATTGCATATGCTTGAAGTATTAGGCAAGATAGAGTGTCATACCATAGCTTGAGTGAAGAGGCAATACGTTCAACATTTATGCTCGAACTTGTATACCCAGTTGGGAGTAGATGATTGTATCACAAGAAGATGAACAAGGATAGTAAAGCAAAGGAGGGGATTGTATATAGATACGAGAAGGTGGTAGCGCCTAGTTAGGGAGACTAGTGGTACTTGACGTCAGACTTTTATCTGTAGACAATGGCTCTTCTGTAGACTGGATTGCCGTAATCCTCGAGTCTTGAACTCGGTAAGTAAGCCAGGTGTGATCAGATGTGAGTTGCATAGATGCCTAAGTAACTGGAAGCGACCGCATATTTCAAAGGCAAAAGCTCGTTATCGCTTGTCTCTGCCCTGTCCTCAGCCACCCTGCATTGCCCAACACTGTTTCAGAAGTAGCCCGGAAATCAGAACCACCACCCTCTCATTCAATTGGGTACTAGTGATATCGATAAGCCACAATTTACAGAGACATGAGGCATAGAAGACATACGTGGTAGTAGGGTTAGTAGCCCAGCTACCCCCCCTTGAATGGAAGAGCGTCCTCTGTCTGCATGGCTTTGATAGACCCTTGGCCTTAGTGGTAATATGTCTGTATTCAGTAATTTTTCCTGGTTTGATCGAGCAAGAAGCGAAGCTAGCTGCGTCTCATATTACTGAAGCACCATCGAATAGAGCCGACTGGCACGTTTGATGTATCAGTTACAGGTTGGAAACGACAAACTGTTCGGCGTGATTCATCCATTGTACTTTCATTTCTTGCCTTCAGGCCGGGGCGGGGCACACCGTCATGTTGCCTGGTTAGAAACCCGACGGTGCAGCTGCTGATGACCAGTAGCCAACCATATTCTAGCAGCTGACCAGGATAGTGCATCTAATCACCGAAGTCCTGCTTTGCGGTCAAAGGCGAACTAGTCAAAGCCCAGGGCGAGGAGTAAGATCTCTGAGCTTTGGGGGGAGTAACCCCATGCTCTCCTTCTCTAAAGGCATTCTTTAGGCGCGTTGTGACAAGGCAGGGCCAGAGAGCAGGGCTTGACTGACAGCATGGCACATGTTGCTGCCTATGGGATCTGTCAATTCCGATTTTGCCACTCTTTGCTTTTTCCGAACCCTTCTCTTCAACCGTTGTCCCGCCTTCACCATCTTCAAGCGTCTAGCATTTCTTGCGCCTTGACGAAGCGACCAGCCCCGTTGAGTTAGAAATAAGCCAGGCAATCCAATCATCAGCATTTCTCGTGACAGCAAACGCATACTCCCGTACAGACTACTCTGCTTCACAGCATGTTTCTACCCAAGACGCGGCAATCCAGCCAACAGTAGTATATCCCGAGCGCACCAATAATCTCCAAGTTGACTGGATCACCAAGATATACTCACAGCATACTAATTCATGAAGACAAATTCATAATGGATAGACATCCCAGTATTGTGTAGGAAAGACCCAATAATGAGCAGGCGATCGAGCACACTCCCTCCACTTCCCCACCCCACCTTTATCGATTTGGATCAAAAGCTTCACTCTGCTGTGGCAATCATATCGATTGAATGCCCAATGTGCTCACTGCCTCTTTGAATCTTAAGAGATTCTATCGAGGCTTCCTTTTGCCAACTCGACTTGGTGGGTAGCAATCGGCCTCCTTTGAACCCCACTTTGCGCAGCCCCGCAAGGCTGTGATGGATGGATTGTTGCTCCTCGGAAATGGGGGTATTTCTTGCATTGCTCAAACAAGCGGTGAGAGTAGCATGCAGTTGCCCCCGCACTTCAGTTCTCTTGGGCTTGACAATGCCGGAAAATTTATTGATATTAGATAAAACTATATAGCCAACGATTTAAGCAAAAAGGCTTTGACTGTAGATTCAAATTTCTCTGTTCGCATAATAACTTTTTCGGTAGTCGACGGCTATTTCTTTCATAATAATGACCTATTAAATCTATCTGAGCGTGGTATTGCCTCTGCAGACACAGTTCCGCCCACCGGAACTCGTACAAAAAATGGATGAACGAAAGAATTTGATCAAATAATTAGATATGAGTGTCACACTATATGAAGACAACATCCTTACGGTACTACTGAGAAGAAGATAGAGTGCAGAAACACAATGTTGAAAATGATAATATAGGTGGGATTAAATCCATGTAACGGCCATACGCCCAGCTAAACCTCTAAGCATCCATCGACCAATTCCGCAAAGTATCCTCCCACCATCGGTCCCCTTTGCTATAGAGATTTTACGGAATAACCATAGTTAGGCGAACTCAAGAAACAAAGTGGCCCCATCCCTTCCTCTATCAGGATCACAGTCATTCCATCCCGGACCGTAGAGACACGAAGTAATGGACTTCGCCGCACGCTTTCCTTCATAGTACGCACCATGCAGAAAGCCCGAGAAGTTTGGGCTCGTAGCCTCTCCAGCAACAAAACCCGTCCAACATTCGCTCGGAGATTCTGATGCGTCTGGGCAGATACTGCGGGTGGCCAATTCGAGTACGAGCCGTACGACCTGAACAGTTAGCATAAAACACTCCAGCCAAATAGCTAAGGAAAGGTCCTACCAAGGCTTCTGCGTCCACCTCGCATAGTAAATGTCTATCGGTTCCGGAACGGCCTCGTCCCCAAAGATCTTGTGCAACACTTCCATAATCTCAGCTTGGGTCTTGTCCTCGCTTTGCCGCTCAACCCGATGCGCCTGATCGTTTACAACAGTAACAACAAGGATATCCCCTCCAACACACCGGGAACATCCAATGGCTGAAACAGCGGATATTAGCCTCTAGTCTTCGGGTCGGCGTAGTACAGATACTGGTTCTTGGGCCGGAAGGAAAGCGGAAATTGCATGAATATTTTGGTATACGTGACCATTCGAAGCTCGCAATGGCATCTTTCTTCCACCTCGGTAGCCCGGGTGTAAATTTCACAGCTTCAGGGTGTTGCAGCACATCCAAAGAAAATTTTATAATAGCGTACTTGGCTCGCACACATTTCCAATCCGTGCTATGATTTGTCACGGAGTCATCGTCGTGCTCAATCTCATTAACGATGGTATTTTTCCGAAGGCGCCAAGCATTCTGTCCTTCGAAGAGTGGATCTGCCACATTCCTGAGGATGATGGCGAACCACGTTGATCGAAGCTGAACTCCTCTCGGTGAGAGAAGAACTTGGCCGTCGCATTCGTGGTTACTGCGGTATAGATCTCGGAAGTTTCTTCCGCCTTGACTGCTGTGACCGAGTCAAATGCCAGATAGTCGGCCAGTTGCCGTACTGATTTGTCTCTTTCGGGTTCCATCCCTGCCGCCGAAGGGCCGCACGGTATGTGCGGTCTTCGAGGTGGTGGTAAAGTCGGGTGCCAGCGTCGGCGAGGACCTTGGAGTCGGCTTCGCTGACAGCTTCCAGTGCGTTGAACAGGAGCTCGGGTGGTATTTCGCCCGTCTGGTCGTATACCGTGGCATTCTCATCGTCACTGGTTCTGGTGTGTGTTGGTCGGATATGTAGTATTCAGTATTGGTGAGGAGGACATACAGTGTGCGGAGGTTGGCTTTAGTGGCCTGCCTTGGCTGTCAGCCATCCTCTTTGCTAGAATAATGCGTGCCCGTGGATCCTATCAAGTAATTGGATTCACATGTGTTTCGGGCCCTCCAGTTCCGTGTACCTGGCACCTATGTCAGCTTTACACCTTTAACAAGTGATTGGGGAATAGCAGCACACCCAGTTAGCCCCAGCCTCCACTACATATTGTTGCCCTTTGCCAAAGGTAACCTCGTGCATCCGCCCACCAATGCGGTCCTGATACTCTAGTACGATAAAATCTTCGACACAATTGTTGTGCAGTGTTTCCTGCAATTATCAGCATGGCCCTACAAAAGCCGCAACACGAGCATACTGTAGCAGTCACGCCCGTCACACCGGCACCTCTTCAGAGCGTCAGCACGAAAAGTAGAAATCTTCAGTTCTCAATCAATAAAGAGCCTTACAAGATGACCACTTCAGTTTCCGTACAAATTTTAGCATTTCCCAATACCGCGAAGGCAGTGAGGGTTGCTGCTGTACTGGCGAGTTTCATGTTTCATTATAGCTTTAGTCGCACTCACTCGGTGGCCGCCACCAACTGAGGGGGTATACCGCATTTTTATACAGTGATTGGAGTCTGACTTTGATTCTCTAATTTCTATCGATCCATTCTGTGTAACATTCACGAAGAATAATGTTATTTTCTTGGGCAAAGCTCTGCAGAACCTTGCGTATTATTGGGTTGTGTTCAGAATCTGGCATTTATGCGAAAGGGATGCAGGGCCAGGAATCACGAACGCGTCGCGTATGCATGTTGCCGTTTCTATATTTAGATGACAATCAAATAGAGCCATGAGCTTTACGAACATGATTTGGTTTGTATTTGCATCCTCAGTGGTGAGAACTTGGAATAGCCTACAGGTCTCTTAAGGAGGACGATTGCGTACAAAGTCCACATGAAAACTCCATTTTGAGGGTCTTTATCGCCTCGGTACATTTACTTCCTGATACAGAAGGCGGTATGCATTTTTTTTTCTAGAGAAAATGTAATCATGAAAACAGACTACACGCAGAAAAAGAAAGCGAAGAGATAGAGTCGATATTCGAGAAGAATGGAGTACGCCTTACATAAAATACGGGTTCAATTGTCCTCCAGCTCCTTGTTGTACTACTAATCCTTTAGATCCTTCCAATCCTCCGGGCCTCGGGTTCGGCGACTTTTGAGTCTCGTCACTCGGGGAAATTCTGCTCGTAGTATTTGTAATCATGCCATCACCTCCGCACCAGGTTTCGAACCTTCGAATATTCTTTTCCTTCTTCTTTTATTGCACTTATTTCCTTAGATTTTTTAGATCCTGGCACTAGATCCCGATCAGTTATTATCTTATCAGGAACAACATGGCGTCGTCATCTGTCTCCCTTAAAGCCTCGGCCTTTTCATTCGTTGTTCTGTCGGTCGGACACACGGTATGTCAGCTCTAGCTCCTAGGAAGCTACCCATGGCGTCATCGACCCTACATCTGCATGAGCTCCAATGGCCACAATAACGAGTCTACAAAGCTCCTACTATTAAATTGATAGACACTTATCTACTTATATCATCAATTAATCCGGTCATGTGCTAACAATCAATAACCAGCTCGGAGGAACCCAATGGACCGCCGAACCAGCCTATCGCACCATCGCCGGCACCAAGCCCTGGGCTCTCGGCATCGTCGGCTGGTTCCAGGTACTTCATCCACCATCCTTCATAGCAAATAGCAAGACAATCATAGAGACTAACAATACGTCTAGGGAAGCGCCTTTCTCTTTACGACCGGTAAGCGTTCTCCATTTCACACCAAAGTAAGAACTCAATCAATAATCTTGCTCATAGGCATCCTCCATTACCAATGGGCCCGCAACCCCCGAGCCCTCCAGGAACCTACTAACAAGGCCATCGCTATCATTCTCAATGCGGCGCTATGGGCTAGCTCGGCCTGGTATTTCAAGCATGGTATCAATGAGAATGGATGGGCTGTCGGGGCTGCGGCTGCGTGGCAGGCTTGGTCGGTTGTGAGGGCTTGGTTGAAGTATTAGATTTCAGGTTAGATGATATATAATATATGGGGGTAGAGTAATAGATTTAAAAAGAAGAATATTACTCGCATTTAGTATCTTTAGACATTCAAAGCTCATTATTACATCATTAATCACCCACTACCACCCTCTCCCCGACTCTCGGCCCTTGACACATTATCCTCCCTATGACCTGCAAGCACCCTCCGGATCATGTCCTCTCTTTCCTCTAGAGTCTGTAAGTATTGTAATCGCTCTCTACTCCTCGCCACTCTAGCCAATTCCTCCTGTAACTCTGACGAACTCATTCTCTCATACGCTACTACTGATGCTGTCGACTCCCCATCTCGAACGCCATCAGAAGATAGCTCAGCCGGCGCTTCACCCAACGTAGCCGAGGCTGACGATGCAACTTCACCACCAACAGCACCTTGCTTAGCATTCAGTCCATCTACCCCGACAGCTCCAGATTCAACCTGTGGCTCATCCCGCCTCGGCCTTCGAACAGAGCCAGTACTTAGTTCAAATACAGGCCGATCAGCCGAATTATGTACGGGCCGACTATCAGATTCGTTAAGCGGTGCGCCGTCGATCTCGGGGAGTACAGTCGTGATATTCTGAGTCATACTGTTATCCTTCCCTTCCGCATGCTGTACCGTGGTGGCCTGCCCGCTTTCCTCACTGTTACTGACATCACCAGCCAGTTGTTTCCTCTTCCTGCGCTTCTGGAACCAAGCAAATATTAGAAGCGCAATGATAGCAACGCCGATGGGCACCGCAACCCCAATCCCGGCCTTAGCGCCTGTAGACAAACCTTCCGCATTATTGCTATTAGATGAAGACGTTTGAGTCGCCACAGATGTCATGCGCATTGTTGAGACGAGGCGAGTTTCTGTAACTGTTACGACGTTGGGTTGTTCGGATGTAGTTGTAGCGGTGTCGTCATCTGATGTCGTAGAGTCGGTTTCGGTACTGAAAATTGTTTGTGTTGTTATTCCGGTGCTGGACTCAGGGGTCGTGGTAATAACCTCGGTGACTATTGGTGATGAAGCCTCGGTTGACGATGTTGATTGTGTGGAAGCGTAGATTGTTGTCACGATGGAGTAGATGGTTTGCGCATCGTTGATAAACTCGGCTCGGCGGTCGAGGTTAGCGTTTGCGGTCATGTATTCTGGGAGGTCTGGATGGAAGTTGAAGAGGTCGCAGAGGGAGAGGAGGGAGTTTGGTGTTACTGTTTATTGTGGGTTAGGGCGTTGGTCGGTTGGAAGGCAGGGAGGGTATACTGACGTCGCTGGTCGGGATTGATGGGACATTGGTGGAAACATGACTGGAAGTCTGTAGTTGCTGCTATAATAGATAGGTTGGTGCACAAACATGTGTAGTCGGTATGTGAGCAGGTGGATAGAATCTGGGGATAAAGGCAGTTTAACTAGGATGGTGAGAATTAGTGGGAGGTAGGGGTTGCGGACGGGGATCATTACTGAGCAGCGGGGGATCTCGCGGAACTTGTGAGCGACGAGGTGGCTTCTAGAGGTAGCATCTTCGGGGAGTGAATATTGATTTTCGACTGAGAAGAGTTGTCGTATAACTTCTTGCAGGTTCATGGTGGCTTGCTAAGGATGTGCCCTGCATGCTGTAACCGGTGGGTAAACGAAGCCTGTGGCGTCGGGTTTCGGAAAGAAGTTGGGGAAATACGGGGGACCACCCACATTATCTATGGAGACTGGCTGGGGGAATGTTTTGAATTGTCCTGGCACCGTGCAGGGGACAAGCGGCCAGTGCCCAGATAGATCAACGTGTTTAGTGAATGGGTATTTTAGAATAGGTACCTTACTTCCTCACCCACTGTCATTCCCCATAATATAGTATCATTTGCTGTACTATAATTCACACTACTCGAGGTACAACTGTCCTAAATAAGCGGATCCAACACCAAGTTGACAAACTTCAATGTTCAACCAGCTCAAAAAAGATCGTGTAATTCCCGGGTGTGGGATGTTTTGGTCTATGTTTTGGTCTCAGAATCGCCGACATGGAGTAGCCATGAGCACGCCAGCTTCACGCCGCCGGGAAACTTCGAAGTAGTCTAACATACAATAGGCAGACGGCAGCAGCTAAATGCAGCTGGTGACCAGGGTTATAGAACTTTGATTAAGCTCATTGGTGAGCCGGGAATCAATGCTCGGCGCTAGCCAAAGCCAGCGCATGGCGGTTCCTTATCTATCCGTGGATCTCTCGGTTGGGAGCCGATCAGCGTTGTTCAATAAGGAGTAGACTGGATTACTCTAATCGTATATCTATGATTACATGAGGCTTTGGATATTTGCAGTGCATACAATATCCTGAGATTCATATTAGCCATATTCTGGCAAATTCATGATGCTGTTCCTCCCGTCCGGACCTTCCGCGGACTCTCCGAACAACAAATCTCCGTCTCACCCTAATAGCTATAAAACCCCCACAATCCCATGATTCTTACTACAGAAACAAGATGTTATCAAAAAAGTTTTTTATCGCTCGATTAAATTAACAATGTCCTCCCCAACCGTCCTGATAATCGGCTGCGGCATCGCCGGCCCTGTCCTTGCCATAGTACTAAAGCGCAAAGGCTACAACCCTATTGTATTCGAAAAGGTTCAAGCTCTTGGCGATGCCGGTGCATCATTGATGATACAGCCAAACGGGTAATTATTGTTTGATTTTTACCACCCCAATCTTTACGACATCTCATCCACTGACAAAGACATTACAGAATGAAAATCCTCAACCTCATTATCCCCAATCGCCCGCTCCCAACCATAACACCCCTCCAATCCCTCTGGCACGGGACAGCGTCCGGCAAAACACTCGGCCACTCTACTCTCCCCTCGTCCTACGTGGACCGCTACACCCAGCCCGCCAGCGGAATAAAGCGCAGCGTACTCAATCTCCACCTGAAGACAATCCTCCAGGAACATGGTATCCCACTGTACGAAGGATACCAGCTCGAGAACATCCACGAACACGCGAACCAAGTAACTGCATACTTCACCAACGGAGAATCAGTCACAGGCTCATTCCTCATTGGCTGCGACGGAATCAAGTCCTCCACGAGAAACATCCTTCTCAATCACAAAGCAGGAATTGCCGAAGGCCCACCAACATTCACCGGCTTGATTCAAGTAGCGGGGATATCTAAGACCCCTCAGTCCATGGCCAAGAGAGATATTTCCCTGAGTAACTGGTATGGCGAGGGCGTGCACGTTGTCGCATATCCTATCTCTGCTGAGGTTATTTCCTGGGCGGTTACTATCCCAGATACAGAGGGGGAGGATAGTACGTGGCGGGCTGCTACTGCTGGAACCGAGCTGGAATCCCTACGAGGGAAGCTGAGAGAGAGATTATCTGGCTTTGAAGACTGCGTTTTGGAAATGGTAAACACCGCAGATCGGATCATCTCGTATGGTCTGTTTGACCGACGGGAGGTTCCTGCCGAACAGTGGTTTTCTGATCGTGTAGTATTGGTCGGTGATGCGGCGCATCCGACGAGTCCGCATTTGGGGCAGGGGGCAAATCAGGCTTTGTAAGTTAAACTGTCTCATCATAAGAGGGTGATTGGTGTGGGTGCTAATGTTAGTTTGGGTAGGGAGGATTGCTATCATCTTTGTCTCATGCTTCCGGATCTGAGTTTGGATGAGACGAACTGGGGTGTGGTCGAACAGGGGCTATCGGTATATTCGAGGAGTTTGCGCGGTTGAGGCAGCCACGGACCTCGATGTTGGTAAAGGAGGCTCGTCGGCTTGGGGAGCAGCGTGTTGTCGTGGGAGGGCCGGAGCGGTGTCGCGAGCGCGATGCAAGTATTGTGGATGCTTGGAAGGATGAGAAGGCCGTGGCGAGGGCGTTGGATGGGTTGTTTAGAGAGCCGTTCTGAGGGTGGTTCTTACTAATACTGGGAGATATTTCTCGGGTAAAGTATGTTTTAAAATGTGCACATAATGTTCAGTGAACGATTATGTTCACTATGGATCGTTCATCACAGCGTAATCTACTTCACCTCGAATCTACAAAACAGTCTGATAAATATTCTCATCCACATCAGACGATTTCCCCTTCCACTCATTCAACCAAACCCCCACAAACCTCACTACCTCTTTATGCACGCTAACGATCTCCTTAGGCGCCTTCTCGCCATCCTTCTCCTGCTCTGCCGACAACCCATTCTGGTCCCAGTGATGGACTGCACCTCTCACACCATCCCACACATCCGCCGCCGGGATATCCAACAAAATAATAGGCTCGCTATCAGTCGACTTCCGACTCTGCCAGTCGACTCCGTCTGCCAGTGGTGTCGAATCGCGCCACGGATCTGCCAACCCGCCAATTATCGCGACGCGCGGGTACGAGAAATTGAACCCACCGAATTGGTTGATGCGCTGAACATCTGGCGGTGTCTTGATACCAAATGTGTTTGGGCAGAAGGATGAAAGATAGGGCAGGTCAAGGAGACGAGAGATAAGGGGCTTGATATTCGAAGGCACGGAGGAGCCCGTGGTGAAGTATCCCCATTCGACGCACACCTGGTAGTTCCAGCTGGTGCCGGAGTCCTTAGTGAGCGGTTGTGGAACAGTGGAATTCGTGACGCTGGATGATGAGGACTCCGAGGATGAGTCGGTGAAGACTTTCGAGGTACTCAAGAATCCAATCCAGTTGAGGAAGTTGTTGATAAGGGTTGTGTTGGAGGAATCGTAGCCTGCAATTTGGACCAATTGCTTGACTAATGCGGAGATGGGCTCGGCGGTTTCGGGGTATAGCACATCCGAATTGGTGATGTTGTTACAGAAAGCACGGAAAAGAGGAGTTCCGATAGACTTGTCCCAGTTGCGGGACTGGAATGAGTCCAGACCGTAAGAGAGGGAGGAGACAAAGTCTTGGTTACCGAGGTTGGTCGCAGAGCCTCCAAAGGCGGATTTCAGTTGCTGGGCCAGAGTTTTATTGTTGGCGTGATCAATGAGAATACGATCCACGATATCGATTGACGTCTGCAGGGTGGAGATACACTGCGATGGACCATACAGTCTGATCGGCTCGTAGTATTCCCAATAGTCGATGATGGCCTCCGTGACGCCGGACGATGACACGGCGCCCCAATAGAGATCCGGATAGAGCTTGCGGAGGAATGCGACAAAGGCACCAGCATAGGAGCCACCATAGGCGATCCATGGCGTGGTGGCTGCCGTGAGATCGAGATGCTCCAGACCGGGAAAGACAATATTCGAGGCAAAGTAAGCGTAGTCTGCGAGCGCCTGCTCGGTGGTCAAGAATCTAATATTCTCGGTAGTGAGGTTGGCAAATGGGTAACTCTCGCCGTAGTAGCGATGTTCGAGGATAAGGGCAACTCCATTGTAGGCTGCAGCTAACTGAGTAACCACGCCTTGTGAAAGGAAGGGAATACGGTCGCTTCCATCGGTTTCGCCTGCAGCAATCACGAAAACAGGGCCTCCCGGCTGGTAATGGCTGGTGTCAAGCCAGTAGCGCAGGCCGAAGGTGGCATTGGTGTGCGGCTCATAGCGCGATTCATTGTGAAAGTGGTCTATGGGCACGGAGAGATTATACACAGGAAAGCTTGCTGATTCCTGGTTGGGAGAAGCCTGGTGAGACTTGCTGAGCTGGCTGAGTTGGTGCAGGTGTGGCGTCCGCAACTCCAGGGGACTGGAGTCCAGGGCAACCGTCGAGGCAATCAGGGTCCCCAGAAGGGGAAGCGAAAGGAACATGATGGCTGTGGCGATGGAAGAATTGGGGAAACCCCAGAGTTTATTACCTCCCAGACCCTTATGCGGGGTTTTGTTTTTCGCGAGCAGAGCTTTATCTCATCGGTGGACCTGCCGATTGCCAATCAGTCCAGGCAGCCTGAAAGGCGTGATGAGGTTGGGACGGCGATCGGCGCGGTATCCGTCGGTCTCCCGGCGTGGCTGGTATCTGCACTCCCCAATAATTGACGATTATTCTCCGCTCTCCTGCATTCTGCTCACCTCCTCACGCTACTAGCCATTCGGAGCTCGCCAGTCAACTGGTGTCGCTCAGAATGAACGACCGCTGAGCCGTTGACTCCGACATGCAACCCACGATGGCGTAACATATGCGGGTGTTCCCTGCACCGTTGCATTACTAGGAGGATCACGCCTTGATCACCCAATTGATGGCGGCATGGCTGTCTAAGATGGTAACAGCACTGTTTGGTGGTCTCTTGGTCAATATCCTTTCCTTAAAATCAGCCAAAGATGAATTCGCCCAGGGCAGGGATCGAGCCTAAGATACTCTGTTTTTATCACGTGACTTGACGGGCAGAACCGGAGTCTGGGTTAGTCAACTATTCTTAGTGTTGCTTCAACCCCTGTTTGTGTGGGGGCGCATTCTGCAGCTTCACCACCCACCAATGCAGAAACCCGCTCCTATGCCGACCTAAGTCTTCGAGCCTATTTTTCAAGGAATCCAGCCTTTTATATTGCAGATAGAATGAAGCTCTCAATATGCAGCGATCTCGGTCAATATGTACATCGTGAGCAGGAAAACACTTCTAGCATCACATCTCACCGAAGCTACAGTTAGGGCTGACAGGAGTCATCGAAGTGCACACGAAGTATCGCCCAATGACACCAGGCTTTACTGATGACATGTTGGCAACTCTACAGTATGCTAATGATACGAACCCCCAAACTACCAAAAGTTCCAGCTAAATCCATGCTAGGAACCTTCGGTACAGCCAGGAATGCTAATTTGGGGCCGCCCCCAACTCTCACCGTCGCACGCGAGCTTCCATTTGCTCTACCACGACATGACTACGATCGTGTCTTCAACGCAGCCACCCTCCTCTCACATCATATTGGAGGGGAGTGGACATATCCAATGCTACGCATCACTTCGCCTCCACTCATCCAGGCAGGCTGTGTACATCATGCCCCCTTTCGCCCCAACAATATGGCCTTATGCAAGAACCAGATCACCCCCTAATCAACTCTCCTTCGTCCTGCATTTGGGGTTTCTCACATTTTTCTGTCTCTATTGGGATCAGTCTCTCGCTATTCTTCCACCTTTTACCCAGTTCATTGTCTCGCCGTGGGCAACAACATCATGGCATCACGCTCCTTTTCCTCCCAGTCTCTCCTGACCGGCTTCCTCCTGACGCTCATTTCCTCGCCCTTTGCCTCCGCCGACCTCACTCTTGTTTCCAATCCCCAAACTACATCTGCCCCCGTCGAAACTGTCTCCCTCATCGATGCCAGCGGCATCCCCATCACCACTGCCAACGACCCCGCCGACAATGCCTGGGTCATCCCCTTGACCGGACCAGCCAGCGCTCCCACCGGCGCTGCCTGGGGCGCGCAAATCCAATACAACAACGACCTGGCTGGAGTCCTCCCCGTCGCATTTGGAACACCCACCACCACCGCCAAACCAACCGCAACAGCGACAGGAAAGGCGACATCAAAAACAACAGCAACGTTTGTGTCCGCCGGCTCACCCGGCCAAAAGACCGAGACTCTCGATCTCGAAATTGCGTTCAGCAACACACTCCTCCTATCTCAAGACACAAGTCTAAACATAACCTCCACCACAAACAAAACCAACTCAACAACCATCCCCTCCCTCCCCGTCGGCCTGAACCTCGGCCTCCGAAACAAATGGAACGGCTCCGTCGTACTGGGAGGCAACTACGACTCCAACCGCATCTACGACGAACCACACTGGCAAACCACCCCGGAAACCAGCGCCGGCAACACCAGCTTCATCGATACAGGCATGCTAGATATCAGCGCCGTCATACTCCAATTGTACACTACCCCCAACGCTACAACCAGTAGCGAAGACGCAGAATACCCATTCGGTGGTACTAGCGTGCAGGAAACGAGTAAATCGCTCCCCGCCATGCTGGACTTTAATTCTGAGGTCTTGTCCGTGCCGGATGAATCCTGGTGCGCACGGAACATCTCGATCGTGTTCAATCCGGATAGCGAGTCGTATCCGATATTTGATATCCCAGTTTGGGACGAGCTGGTTCCCAAAGAGAGGTGTCAGGTGAGCAGTGGGAAGGTCGTGCTCGGAAGGCCGTTCTTCCAGGCGGCGTATGTTTATGTGAATTCGGCAGGCGATATGTATTTCAGTTCGATTACTACAGATGATGTGGCTGTTGCGACTAAGCCGTTTGATTTGCATGTACAGCTTTCAGAAGCGGTTAATGGCACTGAGAGTTATGGGGGAGAGAATGGAACGGCGACGGGGTCGGGAAGTGATGCGACGGGGACGTCGGGAGCGGGAAGGTTGGGTGTTGAGGGTCTTTTGGGGGTGGTCGTGGGGCTGGGGTTGTTATTTTTGATGTGAGGCTGGACGGTATTTTGATGTCTTTGTACGATTTGCTCAGTTGTGTGTTATGAGCTGTAATATAGGTTCACTTCTTTGGTCTGTTGTGTGACAGGCTGGTTTTTCTCGATTGGGTGGGTTGGAGATCTATACCCGTTGATGGCAGCTTGGAGCTATGATTTTCAATACATGAATTGGATTTATGTTATTATCATCTTTTTGGCTGCAGGACAAGTAGACAGAAAGAGCTGGAATAAGTTGTCCAGGTCAAAACTGGGTAAATACAAGAGCTGTGTCGGCAAGCCAGAACCCGATAACTCAAAATCTACCTTTAGTGCTGATTATACTTCCATGAACTTTTCAAAAGCGATTAGATACGCCTAAATACAGGATAACACGTGAAAAATCCTACCTTGATAAGCTGACTTTCGAGTACAATTCGTAGACAAACACTAGAGACAAACAGAGAACTCCACAACACCCGACCACATATCACCACATCACATCCTCACCTAAATTTCCGACTACTAGAAACCTATCTGACAGTGGCTGAGCCGCACAGCCATAGCCATTAATACCTTGCTCACCTGGCGAGCTGAACAGCCCAAACCTGCCAATCTTCGCTTCTTCCCCAATGATTCTTCTCCGCCGACCCACCACGCTAAATCCATCTCACGCACGAAGGATCGTCGCCGATTCCCACGCGTCCAGTCCGTAGACGACCCGACCAATCAGCACCTCTATCTCGACTGCCCTAAATCCACCCATGTGGATCGGAATAGAATTGACAATGAACAGCCATCGTTGTACGGAGCAGTCGGATGGTTTCCGCCAGGTGCGAAGAGCCTTACCTGCTACATAGTCTGATCCAGCTGGGACGCATGAGGCTGAAGACCCTGTCAGCATGGGTTATTAATAAGGTATTGGGTTCTCACGCGATGGGCAAAGATTTCTTTCTGATCGTTTCGCGAAGTGTAAAGCTGGTTTAGGGCCATTGCTTTCTTCAGACTACTAGTCATGGGTTTCGGGCGATTAAGCAAATATGCAGCTGTTTTTGCGGGGTTAGTGCTAGGTGTTTCTGCTATTGATTTTAACATCAACAGCACCGGTATGCGGCATCATCTGCTCCTGCAACCACAAGGAGGGTCACTAACACAACAACAGACACCATTAAATCCGCCTCCGCCATTGAGTTCACCAATCTCCTCAGCACCGCCAACTTCAATGGCACCGTCAACCCCATCTACAACACATCCTACCCAGAAGGCATGCTCTACATGTCCCTAATCCCCTACTGGAACGCGACCGGCAACACAACCTACAACGAGTTCATCACCTCGCGCATACACAACCACTCCGAGAGCATCTTCAGCGGCGAATGGGAGGAAATCAACGTTCCGACAAGCGATTTCGTCACTTGGGGTCTTGCTGCAATGGCTGCGTCAGAGGCGGACTTTCCGGGTAGTCCAGCCAACTCGTCATGGCTGACCTGGGCGAAGAAAGTCGCGTATACGATGGAACTGGTTGTTAGTCAGGGCTCGGTATGCAATGGTGGATTGTATGATGATGAGAGTCAAACGCATGGAACGGACTTCGATTGGTTCAGCAACGGGGCGTATTTCCAGCTTATATCGAGGGTGGCATATGCGAGTGAGGGCGATGACCAGGGGACGTATGCGCAATATGGCGCGAGTGCGTGGTCGTGGAGTGAGAAAACTGGCATGGTGAATACCACCGAGTGGTCGGTGTATGATCTGGTCTCAAATACGACGGCGAATGCGTCGACTTGTCAGGCTGTGGATACCGCGAGGTGGAGTATGGCGTATGGATTCTATTTGAGTGGTGCGGCCTATATGTATGAAGCGGTAAGCAACATTATCCCCATGTCCTTTGGGTTAGAAATAGGTCATTGTGGGACCATAGCTGACAGCAGCAGACCAAATCTGACATATGGATGACACGGACCGAAGGACTCCTCAACAGCACGCTCGACACATTCTTCGTCAACGACATCATGGTAGAAGTGGGCTACAGCAGTGCCAGTCTAGGCACTGCCGAGCAGTCCAAGCTATCAGCTTACCCCTTCAAGGGATTCCTAGCGCTGTGCCTTGCATCCGTGGCAAACCTTATCCCGGATTTCGCCGGTCGGATTGTGCCGCTCCTAGCAGACACAGCTGTGGCGGTAGCCGAGCAATGCGATGGAACGAGTAATCAGACTGTCTGTGGTTCCGACTGGGGGTCGACTTCGTATAATGAAGATCCTTCGTTCGAGAATACCTGGAATGCTGCCAATATCTTCGCCTCGAAGTTGCTTACGCCGGACATCTCCAAATCGGGAAATACCCCGAGTAGCGGCAATTCCACGACGAGTGATACAGCCAGCAAAGATGGAAGTGGCGTTTCGAATGGCGCGATTGCTGGTGCCGTGGTTGGTGCGGTGGCAGGCGCGGCTTTGATTGTTGCTGCGGTCTTGTTCGGTCTCCGGAAGATGAAACAGAAGAGGATCCCCGTCCCTACAAAGGAGCCGGATGACATTGAGTATGTCAAGAAGGACCCCGTGGAACTGGCGCAGGAGTCTTACGTTCCTGAGATGGATAATGAAGTCGTGACGGAACTACCGGGGAAGGCTGATGCGAGTATTCCTCATGAGGTGGATTCAGCGCCGGTGTCTGAGCTTCCAGTCAGAGCTAATACGATGCGTTATGAATTAGCATGATAGCACTGTTTCGGGCGCGTATGGCTCTGTAGCCCATAGTATTAATATAATTATCTTACCCACGTCTGGCAAAGTCAGGCGTGCTTTGTCTTATGCTATAATTAGTACCCAGACGCCTAGGAATGCCCCGATAATATCTCACATATGTCCAAGATGCAGCATTCCTCCTTCTTTGTGTCCGCTGGGATTAAAGGTAAAGTATAGAACACAAGGGAAACAGGATAAACGTGAGGGAAAGGACAATGTGCAAAACTTCGCTAATTTCAGTCCCACTGGCAAACAAGTAGCAATTATATAACAAACAAGAATTATATGCATAAGGATCCCTCTTCCCCGACATACCCCAACCACTGTACCATCTAATTATCATCCCCTTTTCTCTACTCTACCTACAATGCTTTTCGACAATAATACTCATATCACCTCACTGTCATCCAAATGTCAGCGCGGCTCAACGAATCAAGTAAGCCTAGGCGGTATAGAAGGCCAATGAGCAAAGGCAGTGAGGACATACTCCAGCTCCTCAAGGAAATTCGACATAGAATAATACTGGCCCGAGTTTGCTGGGGGAAGCGTTTCGTAGCCAGTGAGAAATGTTGACGGTAGCGGTTCGATTGTCTGCTGGCACTGATAGCTTCCGTACAGTCGAGCCTCTTCCAAGAAATAAGGATAGTTGTAGTTGTAGCTGTATTGCGATACTGTGTTTCCGTCACAAGCGTACAGGCATTGCTGTACCTCTTCTTCAAATCGGACGCGGCATTTTCTTCGCTTGTTCCAGTTTTCGCGTGAGCTGAGGATTATCTGCACAATGAGGTATTAGCATTGATGGGTGAAGTGGTAGGTAGTGTCTCTGACTCACACTAGGGACTGAATGGATGGTTATGCTCCAGAACCGGCCAAGCAGAGACTTTCCATCTGTAGAGTCATTGGACATTGAAGATTCTTCTGAAAGTCCCCAAATGCTGGTCTTTCGCTTCAGAGAAGGCTTTCTAGGAGCTTGCGCCGGGGGTGCCTCGCTCGGTGTTGGACTGGGGCTTCTGCTAGACTTTAGTGGACCGTAGAGCCAGGTAATGTCGCTATCTTTGTCCCTACATCAAGTTAGGATGTCACGGTTCAGGAACACGATGACTGGGCTGGACTTACCAGGAGATAAATGCCGCTGGCATGCGAATGGTTTGCCTGGTAGAAGCCAGCCATGCTCTCCAAAGAGCATTTTCGAATCGACATCTAACAAGACTATGCTGGTTTATCTGGCGAACATGTTTTCTAGTAGCCCACATCTCATCATACGTCCAGGAATGTGCAAGATAGTCAACATTGACTTTGGCATCCTCTTCAATCCAGAGGTCATCGCGCACAGCCCTGGGTCGGGACATGGTAGCCTCGAGGGGGCTGAGGAAATAGGAAACGGGAAATGGAGAAGGGAGAAGGTAGAGGGTGGCGGTAGTGACTCGTAGTGAATGGTCGTCTCGTCTAAATTAGTCGCGATCATCAAAGACCAGTAGGAGGGTGAGGATGACTGGACTTAATATACAGAACGGCAAGAATGCAAGCACGCTCTATCTACCAGGCAAATGCCCGGTCTACTCTATCGACACTTCGTTAGCACAGTATCAGTCCCACAACTGATAAGAGCTCTACATGTCATACTTCAGTGTTTCCACTCAGAACACGGGCTAAACCAGACGCGTGAATCTGATATCGAGCATGATTGGCGAACCAATATCTACAAAAGGTCTATTTGAGGTATCTCCCCGGTTGCGGAGAGCTAGAAACACGGTGCACAGAGGAGTTGCAGTGGCCCAGCCGCCCGGGACAGCCGAGTTACCGAAGATTGGGAATGGTGGACATGACAGCCGGCGCCACCAGAACCGATGAGGCCGAGCAGGGAAAGAGGAGTTGTAACCATGGGGTGACATCTGGCCTTGTCAAGGGACGCGTCCGGGGCTGTTGGAGTCTCCCAGCCAACCACAACTTCGCTGGCTGGCCGGAACATTCAGCCGCCCAATCAGAACCCCGATTTTCACATACTACGCCAGAACATCAGAATCTGACTCGTGGGTCTTGCCCTGAAATATGCTCTCGGCTGCAATATCCCCGATCCGTGGCGACAGCTGGGAGCTCTACTTGAGTGGGGATCTAGACCTGCCGATGAGCGATATGGTATTCCCGATCTCCTTCCTTATCGAGCCCAGCCCTTCCTGCACAGCCATGAACCACCGTATCGAATACATCGCTACCACTTACCAGCCTAGCATACCATATCTTCCATAGACTCATGATGTCTGCGAAGAAGAATGCTCGGCGGTTTCTCGCCTCGCCTGCGGTTGTCGGCCCCGCCCTATCTCGTAGAGGATCCATATCAGAAATTTTTGCGGGGAATGCCCCAGGTCGTAGACGGGCAGAAAGTATTTGAAGCAAGCAGGTATCGAGCAGAAGTACTCTGTACCCTTCATCACACTCCCCTACTCTATCAAATAAAAAAAGATGCCTTGGTCCCTTGGAAAATCTCTAGGCCTGATTGGTCGCGGGCAAGAACCACTCTCCTTCTCTCTTACCGGAAGCCCTACTCTTTGCGCGAACACCCCTTACATCTCGGATCTCAACGCCTCGAGGCTTCTCTCCACACCGGATCGTACCGAAGCAGATGCCCGCTGGACTTACCACACGGAACGAGATTACGAGCCTGAAGACAGCTTCAAAGAGCACGCCGTGTTGTGCCTTCCGTGTTGCCATCATACCGAAGACAACCAGCCGGGTATGGACGATACTCCTCTGGATAGAAAGGCCCGTAATGCTCTCGAAGAGTATTCCAATTCTTTCGATGAATACCGTCTGCTCAAACGGAGGTTATCTACGTTAACGCACTTGCCACGGAGCGAGAAAGCTGCATAACCGTCACAATGTCGTGCAATAAGCTGCGAGGCATGCAGTTTTGGAAGCAAGTCAACCTGGCTTAATTTACGGCGCTACCAATGATCGGGATGTTTTGGAAGGAACCTGTAAGACTATGCTTATTTTAGAGCATTTAGCTATATGTAATTAAAGTGGCATGAAATGCATGGTCGGATGTTTCCATTTTATCAATGCATGCAACTTCGATATCGTTGCTACTCTACACAATCTTCACTGCAAGCTGCTTTCGGCACGACTTCTATAGCACATTTAACAGTCTACTGGGCTATATGAAAGATCATGAGATAGACCGAAGCGCAATTTGTCGCTCAAATCAAGTCGAGTGGCGATTCCTTATCAAATGCTACAGATGCGAATATTTTGGCTTTATTGCTATTAATTCTAGAACTGCTGCACGCAGGGCTGGAATGCAACGTAGCTATCTATGTACTGGAAACAGTAGCAGTGGCGAGGCCCAGTATTCCGGAAGACTGCCGCGTTACTCTAATCCATGGTGGCGCTCCAGACCTGCCTTCGAACCTGACCTTAGTCAGGCCGCATTGATCATACTGTTTTTCCATGGTCGATGTCAACACGAGATATCTTTATCGTGTTACAAGCTTTCTACGCGCAATCATCATGATGGCTGTGCATATAGAATCCTTGTCTGATAACACGTATGTGTAAAACTGATAAAATTGTCTAGGCTTATATTATCATTGCTCGCTTCGGAGATACTACTCTTGATTCTAGTATACTGAGCCAAGGAATAACGGATTGCAATTAGTACTATCACCGCCCAAAAGTTCCATCTTGCTTGACACATTCTCACGGCACCAAGCCATCACGACCAGCCGTGTCCACCAGGACCATCACACCTGCACCTTCATCCAACCTCAAATCCTCCACCACATCAGCACCTCCCCCATCGCCCCGTCCAAGGCCCGACGCGCCGCCTTCCGCACCCTCACTCTCGCCAACGAAATCCACCACATCCGCATCTCCTCCTTCCAAACATCTCCCTCACACCGCACGCCCAAGCCCGCGACATTTACGACTGCCGCAACAAGCGCGGTCTCCCAGACCTCCTCATACGCACCGAATCCTCCTGCGGCCCGACCACCCAAGACAACACCGTAAATCACGTGTACAACAGCTTCGGCATATTCCTGCAATTTCTTTCATCCGTGCTGGACGGTCGATCCATACAACAGCGGTCTCCGTCTCATTGGCTGTCTCCACTACGACAAAAACCTAGACAGTGCGTTCTGATACGGGCAGGAAATCATTTTCGGCGACGGGGACGGGATATATTTCGCTGGGTTCCCGAAAAGCCTGGATGTCGTTGTGCATGAGCTGATTCATGGAGTGACGGATCATACGGCCGGGTTAGTGTACGAGGGACAGTCTGGGGCGCTGAGTGAGAGTATCTCGGATATGTTCTCTTGTGTTGTTGAGCAGTGGTGGAGTGGACAAGGGGTCGAGGAGGCGGATTGGGTGGTTGGGAGGGGGGTTGTGTTTGGCCAAAGGGAAAGAAAGGTGCTGTTGCTGGTGTTGGGGGAAATGGGACTGAGGTCGTTGAAGGCGCCGGGGACGGCGTATGATGATGCTGTTCTTGGGAGGGATGGGCAGCCGAGCCATATGAATGGGTTTGTATATACGGAGAAGGATAATGGGGGTGTGCATTGGGATTCGGGTATTCCGAGTCATGCCTTTTACCTTTATACTGTGGGCTTTGGGGGACGGAGTTAGGAAAGAGCTGCGATGGTTTGGTATCAAGCGTTAACTGATCCGAGAGTTGAGCCGAATTGTAGCTTTGAGAAGTTTGCATGTGTGACGGTGGATATTGCGGAGGCGATGTTTGGGGGAGAGGCTGGGGGATTGGTGAGGAGGGCGTGGGTGGAGGTTGGAGTTAAGGTTGGAGAGGTGTTGTGGACGGTGAAGGATTGATGCTGGCTGCTAGGATTCATGGATTTAGCTTCGATTCTAGTAGTGTTTTGGGTCTATATTTGGGTTTGTAGCTACTCTTTTCGTAACAGTAGACAGTACTAGAAGTACGACAGCCATGTTCTACTGCTCTCGCTACTACTTTCGAAGCCATTACTAGTGAGCATCAACATATAATGCCCTTCTCATATCTGTTTTCTTCAAATATTTGTAAGTAAATGGAATTGTCCCCATTAGCGATATCCTTTTAGATCACAAAGTCGATACAAGCAGGTTGATGATCATAGAGCATATCCATAACCTGACAACAGTGCGTTGTATGGCAGGAGCATGAATGCATGTAGAATGCACATCTCTGGAGCATATCAAAAGCTGCATTTAGTACAGTATTTGCTTAAAAGATTATTTAGCTTGGATGGGAGGCTTATCCTTCTTCTACCAAGTATAATAGAGCTGCTAATCCTTTGAGCAATACAATAGTATGTCTTTTTCGTTTTAGGGAAATTATGCTAGAACAGGCCACAGTGAATGATTTCATCCAGGACAGTTTAGGCAATCAAGCATATGGGCTTTCTTGGATACAGGCAGCACAGTATGGTTTACCCATTCGATCACTATCACAATTTGGAGCCCTCACTCAACATCAGCACCGACACTAAAGCGCTCTCATTGGCTGACATGCTTTGAAGAGGTATTCACTGAACTTCACTGCTCAGTGTTCACAACTACGCGTCTCTTTCCTCTCACCTTAGTTTCCCCTCTCACCCGCAGTAGACTATCTGTCCATAACCAACAATTCATTTCAAATCAAAGTAAGTAGAATGAGAAGCTTCACTTTATTCTTATCTCACTTCACCCAAACTCACCTGAATCCTTTGGACAGGCCACGCGTTACAGGACTATCAGTCCACTCTCAAAATCCAAAATAGAACTAACTAAGATCATTTGATCCGAGATTCACTTCACAAACGGGTAGAGACTCTTTCTTGCATGCCATAATGGCAACACCGAGAAAGGCTTCGAACAGGCCGAAGAAACGGACTTTGGTCCGCTGGGACGGTATGTTTCCTATCTCTTCTTCGATAAACCTATCTTGTGGGGCACTTGTTTAACCGAGGCTAACAAGTATAGAAAATCTGAACGAACTCCTTCTATTGACTGTCCAGTCCGTTTGCAATACAAAGTCAATCAAGATTCCTTGGGCCGATGTCGCTAATACCATGGGTCATAATGTGACGGAGGGCGCAATCGTACAGCACCTTGCAAAGCTTCGCAGTCGTCGAGTTTCTGCAGACAAGGCTGTCCCCCCTCCCCTTCGACGTGGTACTACTGCTATACCCAAGTCTGCTGAAGAAACGCCCATAAAGAGCGTCGCAGACGAGGAACCAAAGCCGAAGGGCAGCTCCAGTAAGAACAATGGCTTTGGGTCCCGTGGTAAACCTCGACACCAGAATACATCCTCGGACGAAGAATGGGTCCAAGGAAGGCCTCCAAGATCACGAAGACTGCGAAAAAGAAGAAAGTCGGCGGTCAAGGTTGAGGAGAGCTCTTCAGGGTCTGAGAAGAGTGAAAGCGATGACGACGATAAGCGCAGCAACGTAGCCAGTTCCGATGAGCTTTTGGTTCCTGGTGCAAAATTCCTCGAATACCCCAATGACGCAGAAGAACCACAGAGTAAGATCGTGACACTCAAATACCGTCGTTCTTCTGCGGCCCAAGCAGGCAATGCACCCTCCAAATCTCTGGATTTGGCCAACGACACCACCAATGTTAATCCTTCCCTTGTTCTGTCGTCCAGGCAACCCAGAATCCCTTTTGGCAATGATCCCGATATGATGGACTTGTTGCCACACAACCTACCAAATCGTAATGTATCCGGGCATACCTCCAATGAACTGCCTACACTGCCTCCAGAAGAGCACATCTCTTCCGATGATTTGTGGAACACTGCACTCGGCCCGCCGTTTCCACCAGGCATGGTCTACTCAGGCTTAAATCCCACTTTCGAAGGGATTGTAAATGACCCTTTGGGATTCTCCCAAGAAGACATCGATAGATATCTCACCTTTGAGTCTGGCAGCTATTCGCATATGCCCACCAGTTATACCAGGTCGGACCCGCCATTGAACGACTTTGACATGGATGAGGACATGAACTGATCAAACTCTTCTTCGAACTGGTAATTATAAATGAATCAGGGCCCGACAGAATTTTCTGTACATACCTTTGCCCTTGCCCTTATCAAATTTTCGCATCGATTGAATATCAGTAATCTCACACATTCTCAATCTTCATCTCAATACTTTCATTTTTCATCAGTTCATTGCATTTGTTTTCATATCAGATGTTTCGGACATGAATGATAGTCCTGATGCAATGTCTTCGTTCTCCTTCTATCACGTCCTTCTTTCATCTCGGATATCTCAGACATCTATGATCAACATAATGTATTTATTTTCGTATCATTTAGGAACATCGACAATCATATCGAAGCAATAAAACACGTCTTATCAATAGAGTGTGAAAAGAGTATCAAAAGAGGAAGACAGTACACTATAATTGTCTCCTAGGGTTTAAATACTTGAAAGACTGAGATGAATGAGGTTATTGACAAATAAGCATTCAATCTCCGCGTGCACAATTAACTATCCCACCAACCAAGACGCTGCTGCATAATCATCATTCCTTTTATAAGCGACCGAGTAATAATTCAATTCGACCAGAAAACTCATTTCGCTTCTCATTCCCGCATTGGTGTACTACTCTATCCGCGGTTTCACCAACCGGAACCACTAACTGCATTTCACTTGTTACTAACAACTAAGTAGTCCACGCCATTAGTTAGTCACGCGCTTCTCTGTTACTGATGCAAGTTGAGCAGTACTGTGAGTGTAAATCTCGATTCTTCAAGCAGTGTTAGTGGCGAGAAAATGAACCAGGGGAAACAGAGCGGTGGCGTGTAGTGCAAATGGCACGGCGTTGTATCCGATGACTGGTACTACCAATATTACATTTACTGGTAGTAAAGCTTGACCATCGGTTCAGTCCGTCTTGTCTAGCAGGGTGTTTTTGAGTCTGCTGGTTATGTTTCCTTCAGAGTGAAGAGTAGTCTATTCACTTGCAGGAGTATACCAACACGAAAGTTGTAGAAGCCATGTAGTGAAACATCTCATCGATAACTCATCATCCTTTGCATTACCTACACAGAAACTATTAAGTCTTACACCCAAATCACTAGAGTTGGTGAAACCTTTCCAATACCTTTCCGCGTGGTCATCTTCAGTATAGATCAAAGGCACCACTTCGCTACTTCAACTGCAACTACACAATCATCATATCTACTTTTTCTCTACGTTCATATTATCCATCCTCCAAATCCTCCCGTGTCAAAGAATAAAATACATCATGAAACCCATCCTCATCGTCTTCGCCTTCGGCCTCCTTATCAACCAGGCCCAGGCCTGTGGCATACCCGGCACATTCTGCAGCCGCTGGGGTGCTAAAGCATGCGAGTGCAATGGAGGACACCTAGTACGTGGAATCAATCTGAATCCTATTGCTTAATGCTAATCATGATTTCAGTTGGAGTGTCAGGTCACCGTGGCTCCGACGGTTGATGGCCAGGGCGGCGAGACCGAGGCGTTCTGGACCAAGATCAGGAACTGTCCTGTACCGGCTGGTGGCGGGTTGCAGTGTGTTAGTGGTGCTTGTACTTCTTGATTGGCCAATAATTAAAGAAATGGGGGAAGTGGACAAATACGGATGAAATGCTGGGGTGAGAAGACTACTGCCGTGGATTGCTGATAGGGGATACTATAACGGTGGAAGAAATGCAGATGTACGGTCGGAAAGGGAACAGGCGTGTCGATTCGCTCTCAGCTGTCGCTTAGGAGAAAGCATATAGACACATAAAGTAGAAATATGGCGATCTGGTCATCGTTGAGATATTAGTTTTGTTAGGCATGAATGCAGCATCAGCAGATACTTTGTCAACACAACCACTCGTGCAAAATCTTCTATAGGCTTTTTGGACTTTGTAAGTATGCCCAACAGGAAGACCTACACGGTTACAGGGAAAATTGCCTACAGTGTAGGAGAACGATCTCATCTCGCATATCGGCGACTCCGTGGCGAGAGGCGAAAGCTGAACGCTGACGTGGAAAGCTTATCGCATGAGTATAATCGAAGTAGAATCAGTACTCGGCGCTAGACATGCATCTCCGACCTCACCTGATGAGCAATGTAGCTGCGTTATTGGTCCATCGTTGCATAATCGGGCTTGGATCTGGTTCAGATCGAAAACTCTGTATGGACGTCTTACCAACGAGTGTAGCGGTCTGCAGATGAGATGTGGTATTTCCTTTTTGCTACGATCCTCTGCCTCATCCCTTGCATTAAAGTTAAGCTTAGGCATGGATATGACGAGCTCCCGCATGGACAATGTGTGAGATTATCACAAGCTGGACATTACAGACTGGATTCCGACCAAGTCGTCTATCCACCGCTCGACCAGTTCAATGACCAGTGCTCTGCTTGTTAGCTATTTGGTATAATTTAAGTGGCATAGGAATCTCAGCGTGCATTATGCTATTGAAACTCACTGCACAGGATCTCGGAAATCACCCCGCGATCTGGTGGATCCCCCATCTTTCGGACGAATGACATGCCAATCTTGCCTCGATGTCCGTCAGCTCTAATGCCTGAGCGAAGCTCTAGGCCATTCAAATGACTCATGACAAGATACCAGATTAGACATAAACTAGAGCTACCGAGCACTTCAAATATACGGCATCTCCCGCCCAACCTCCACCCATCATCCAATCTACCCTCCACCATGGACCCTTCAACCAACCTTCACCCCCGATTCGGATGGATCGGTAAGTACCCATCATCCACCTTATATACAGAGTACTAAAATTCCCAGGTCTCGGCTCAATGGGCCAAGCCATGGCCCTGAACCTCCAAGCCCACCTATCGCACATCAACGCCCCATCTCTGAAATTCTACAATCGAACCGCAGCTCGTGGACTCCCCGTCCATGAGATTGGGGGTGTACAGTACCCCAACATCCCCGACCTCATGGCCAACACCGATATCTGCTTCATCGCCGTGACTGATGATACTGCTGTTCGATCAATCATCGACACTATCACGACAGTAGGCCCAGAGTATCTACGCCAGAAAGTCATCGTCGATACCACGACCGTCCATCCAGATACATCTGCCTGGGCAAAACAACGTCTTGGAGAACACGGAGCAACCTACATCGCATCACCAGTCTTCGGTGCCACGCCAACCGCGCAAGAAGGCAAGTTATTGTTTGTGGTTGCGGGCGCGGATGAGGCCGTGCAGCGGGTGGAGCCGTACATTGTGGGTATTATGGGGAGGAAGATGATGAGGTTGGGCGAGGATGTTACGAGGGCTACGTTGTTGAAGTGTACGGGGTGAGTTCTGACCTTCTTAGCCATTCAATCTTCTGTGAATATATCTAATTGATAGTTAGGAACTTCCTCATCGGCGGCATGATGGAGCTCGTCGCCGAAGCACAGGTGTTAGCGGAGAAGTCCGGTCTCGGGAGTGAGGTTCTCGAGGGGTTACTGGAAGAGCAGTATGGTCCTCTTCTTACCTCCATGTCGAAGAGGATGACTGGGGGTTTCTATCTGCCTGCACGGGGTCAGCGACCGTGGTCAGATGTGAATTTGGCCATTAAAGATGTCTCGTTGGGGGTGAATTGTGCCGAGGGCGCGGGAACCGATTTGCCCGTCGCGCGGGTGGTTTTGGATCATCTCCGGGAGGCTCGGGGGTATGCAGAGGAAAATGGACGGGCATTGGATTCGTCGTCAATGTATGGGGTGTTGAGAGAGCGTGCGGGACTTGCGTTTGAGTCAGAGAGGGTGAAGCAGAGGGATGCTGGGAGGAGTGATTGAATTGAGGGGGAATATGGTGGGGAGTTATATATATCTTCGGTAGCTCTTCCGAATAGCAGAGAACAATTCATGCATGGCGCATTTTACAGCGATAAATGTTCAAAATACATCTTAAATGATGCATAAGGCATGTAAAAATCTATTAACACACATAATCCAGTGAAATATATACATTAACGACGTAAAAGGAAAGTTCTGCATCTCGATGTGCGGACAGAAAAAAAACAAAAAGAAACGTCAGCGACAGGACTCGAACCTGTGCGGGCGAACCCAATAGATTTCTAGTCTATCGCCTTAACCACTCGGCCACACTGACTAATTGTTGAATGATGGGAAAACTTTCCGCCTTAGGAGCTACCGTCGCAGCAAAAGCACTCACCCAATAATTCAACTAAATCTTCATCCAAACGAGAGTCATTATTTCCTATCATAATTATAATAAACTTAAATACTTCCCCTTCCCACAATTACCCGACTATACGATATTTGCATCAAATTTTACAACAAGTAACCCACTTCATCAAATCCCTCGCATACATCAAACTCGGATACAAACAACAATAAACCCCCACCACGGCCGTAATCACCACCGCAGACAATCTACTACATCTACTAGTGCCACTACTCATCCGGCAGCAGGTCGTCGCTTTGGTCTGTTCCCGTCACTTATATCAGCTTTCATTTCTTCTACCACAACTAAATCAAGCACTTAAAAAGGGAATGAACCCACCTTTACTAGGATTATACGGCCTAAAAGACTGCGACCTGTCAGGAGCCGCCTTAGACCCCGACTGCTGCTGCTGCGACTGCTGCTGCGAATCACCCGTATCAGCGTGATGAGCCCGACGGTTCAGTTCTTCCCATCCGCCTCCAGAGCTGAGGTCATCGACTTTTTCGACGAGCTGTGAGCCGGTGAGGTGGTATGCGCCGGAGGGTCTGCGTTCGCTGGTCATTGTGTCCAGTTTCTTCTTTTGATTCTTTGGAAGATGATATTGCTAGATCGTTTCAGATGAGGTAAGAATAGATATGGAATAAGGATGAGGGCGGAGGCGATTTATATCACAGCTTTAGTGGAGTATGACATCGTGGGGGAGGGGGGAGCGGGGAAGACGAACCGTGGTTGTGACGATCCTGGAAGCTGTGTTATTGGGGGAGGGAGTGCGGGTGACGCCCCCGAACATGTGGGTGCCAATCATCGGGGCTGCTTGTTACGCGGATATTGCATCAGATATTATTCATCTTATTCATGGAGGCACTATTGTTTGAGGGACGGTTTGGTTTGGTTTGGTTGGTTGGTTGGTGATTGGGTAGGGTAGGGTAGGGTTGATGGTGGGATTGTCGCTTAACCAAACTATTATACACTGTATGAGAATGGGTTCTTATTGTGAGGTTGATGATAGCATTGCTGATTTGCTGCTACAGATAGTGTGGCATAATCTATGGATGGGGATTCAATAACTAATTGTCCCTGTCTTAGCTACATGCAGCATACGCTTCCTGATCAAAAAGAATCAAGTAGAGATCTAGCAATTTGCATTTCATTGCATCTTTTATCCATTTATAGCTATCTTATTAGTTTATTTCTCTTATTAGCTATGATAACTTTCAACTATTGTTTGAATCGCTTATTCTTCCACAACCGAAGCGACCAAAATATTGATGATCACTCATCCACCAAGCCAAAGGAACAGACCAAAGCATGATGATCAGTCCATAAGGGTTCATCGTCAGAAGATCCGCTTATCGGTTTCGGCTCTATTGTCTTAATGTCATGCGGTCGCAGCCCGAGTATACCTATTTTATCAAGCCGATTGGGAAGGAATGGTTGCTTGCCATCTAGGCCCCAAGTTAAGCCAGGTTCTCCGGGCCGAAGAGCTGTCCAAGCATCCACCAAGCCATTCTTTTCTAGAAGACTGTTGTCCTCATCGAGGACAGGATTGAAGTCACCTGCGACTAGACCTTGACCTGCGACGCGAAGGAGGGATGCAACAATAGATACCTGCTTGGGTCGGTGGGAAGGTTTGATTGGCAAAGAGTCTAGGTGAACATTTACTAGACGCAACCGTGTTGGACTGGGTTCCTTAGATGAAGCGACGAATATATCACAGCAGAGAGCATCCCTAGCAAAGTGACTCGGGAATTTCACCCTCCAAATTGGTCCTATGGCGGTGTTCGTCGTGAAGCGTGCCTTAGACAGTAAGGTCATTACCGCAAACGATTGATCGCCCCAGGATGTGTCGTCACATTCACTCGAAAGCCAGAGCTCGCGAACCCGCTCGTCTTTCAAAATTTGCTGGAGGGCTGGCTTTGACACTTCTTGGAAGAAAATGATATCCGGTCGGGGATCTAACCCGATGATACGCGTGATTATTTCTGTAACGCGTTTCTCAGTCTGAGGAGACGTTCCATCAATATTCCATGTCAGCAGGACAAGCCTTGAGGTATCGGCACCCCCAGTTGGGTCTGCCGGTGTACTTGTATCGATGTCGGAGCGAGTGGCAATCCAACTTTGGACAGGGTCAAAAGTATGCCAGGACTGGAACTTTGGGGAGGCGCCGGCCCCAGATGGGAGTGGTGTTCCATGTTTCCAGGAGAGAAAGCTCGTTTGGGCACGTGTGAAGATATCCATATTTGGATGGAATGGGTGCTGAATGTACCCAGCAGTGATGAGGGAGTTGGAAAGTGCCTGTGACGCCAGGGGGGCCTAATACAGCAGGGGACAGTGACCTCTCGCGCACGTGATGATTATAACAATCAACCGACCAGCCACAGTCAGCTGATCCTCGCAAGTTATTCAATACACTGGCTACCTGTATGCGGTCTAACTACTTGTATTATGAATCTCACTGTGCAGTCGCATTAGGAGCACTCGGATTCGTCACATACGGCAACAGCACCTCACAATGCTCCTGATACGGCAGCTCAGACACCTGCGGCCCCGGGTACTGCAACGACGCAACCCTTGGACTGTTCACCGTAAACTGCGGCCACTCGAAGCCAAAGAAGAAGTCAATCGTCGAATCATACGATCGCGCCTTCAAGTACGCCGGATCGACATTCGGGTTCCCAGTCCGGGCAAAAGCACCCCACATATCATGGATCGCGTTGGTGTAGTAGATGTCGTCGGGCACTCGCACGGGCTGATCAAAGATATAGTATGTGCCGAAGACCTCGTACAGATCGCTGCTATGGCAGCGGTAGTATGGAGTATCTGGCTTTCCTACGGGGAAGGTACACAGGTCGTAAAAGTCATAGTAGCTGAGTGCGTAGCCTCGATTGTGGATGTAGAACCAGTGGGACTTGAAGGCCCAGGAGGCGGCTGCGATCCATTGCAGGAGTGTGCCATCGCAGTATAGCTGGCCTTCGGTACCTAGGTGGACTGAGGCGTTGTAGACCGAGGTGTAGGTTGTGCTACCGTTGTAGACCGTGTTGTTGGTGATTGTGTAGAGTCCTGAGTTGAGGGCCGCTTCTGCTTGGGCTTCGTTGATAGCGGCGTCGTTGATGAGGATCTCTAATGCCTCGCTGAAGTTGCTCATGCTAGGCCAGAGAGTTGTGGTTGCGAGGGACTGGTATTCCTCGAGCATGTTACCCGTTAGGACGTTGACTGAGTTGATGTACTGTGCTCCGAGTGCATATCGAGCTTGAGTGTAGTCGGCTGAGTAGTGACCGTCAATGACAGTATACCAACTGATACTGTTGTTGCTGATATCAAGCAGGGTCTCTGCGGGTAATGACCGCAGGCAGGAAGCCCGCTGCGTGGCTGTGCCGTTACAGAATCTCTCAATATAGGGTAGGGCGTAAGCTGCGGCGACTTCGGCAGTAGCGACATTCGACTTTCCGGACTGGACGATACCATTTTGAAAGAGGTCTTCGCCTATAGTTGCAGGACATGTAATCAGATCATTGACTGATGATCCACCGGCGGATTGCCCAAAGATTGTCACGTTTTTCGGATTGCCCCCGAATGCAGCGATGTTCTGCTTTACCCAGCGTAACGCTTGAATCTTATCCGTCATCATATAGTTGCCGTTGAGCTCGCCATCATTGAGAGCTAGAAGACCGAATATGTTGAGGCGGTACTGGGTTTCAGTTAACAATAGAAATAATGGGTATTGGGAATTTGCTACATACGTTAAACGAGACAACCACGACGTCCGAGCGAGACGCAAGACTAGCCCCATCAAAAGTGGAGTCAGCGGCCGAGCCTTGGGTATCCCCGCCACCATAGATCCAAACCATCACGGGCTTCCCGTTGTCAGGATCCAAGGAGTCGGCTGATGGGATATGTGGCGTCCAGATGTTGAGAAACAGACAGTCTTCACTATTTCCCCAGGGGTCTGACAAGTAAGTAATCATCTTAACATGTCTGGGTGGGTAACATACTCAGACCATACGAGTTGCCATCGAAGTAACCAAACTGCAAACAGGCCGGTCCGTAACTCGTGGCGTTCACATACGAGATAGTATGATTCCACGGCTGCGCAGGTTGGAATCGTAGATCCGCCGTCGGGGGCTGAGCAAAGCGAATGCCAGCGAAGCGAAATGCCATGTGGTCTCTCATGCCCTCGAAAGTCGTACCGTTGTAAGTGACATTTACACGGGGGAAACCAGAGTAATCCGTGTCTACTGTGTCAACGAGAGGGGCGCTGTTGGTGCACAGAAAGGGAAGATCAGAGGATGAATTCGTGCTGCTCTGAACAACTCCGCGCCATGAAGTTGGAGACGAGGAAGAGCATGATGACCAGAATAGCTGATCAGTAGTGATCCTGCCGAGGTATTGCTGATACCTGAATAACTTCTCAAGATTGGCGTATTCATCGCAGCTCAGCAATGCCTCATTCTGTGCTGCGCACACCGCATTGGCATCAGCATAACTCGAGGCCGTGTTGATGAATAGGGCGCTAGGCTTGGTTGCATGAGATGTCCAGTTGCCGTCATTCTCGAAGAAGACTGTCGTGTCATCACTTCGCGAATCACTTGCAGCACGAGCAATGGTCGGCACGCCTGTGGCAACGGCCGCCGCAGAAAGTACAGCGGGCGCCACCAGAACATTGAGAGAAACAAACATCCTGCTGTCCCGTTAAGCAATGAAATCCTTGGCTTAGCATCAGTCGAACAGAGTTCAGCGGCACACATTGCAGCTTTATAGCCCAGAGGTAACTTGCTTTAGCCAGTATGCTTTACCAGTATCAGGCTATTTGCTCTTGGGATCCGTTGTATCCGAGCCATTCGCGCCATCATTACTTTATCTGCAGGGTGGAACTGGCCCGATCTTACTCAAACACAATGCGGGGAATGGGTGGGGGCAAGGTGGAGATGGGATGAAATATTGAGTGCACCGTGCGTCAGAATGATGTGTGGGGGTGAAGGCATACCCACCCGAGCCCACATCTACAATATCCTGATAGGCTCGGTTGGGTATTATCTTAAGGGACGCGGACCTGTCAATGGACTGCTTGCTATTTAACATCCCGATCAAGGCAAGACTCCGCAGGGGCCAACGCAGACTAGAAATCTTGGTTTGCTTGATTCTGAAGAGGTAGTGTTGTAGGATTACGAAACGGATGTACTAGTCCAGCCGAATTTGCCATCATCTTCGTTATGGTGATGACATGAGTAATCAGCCCAATGACTTAACACCGGAAAACATATAACATCTATAAGAATCTAAATCGGGCATCCGAACCTTTTCTCATGATACAGATGAGTCGGTATTAGTATCAGTAATCAATTGGAGTGAACCCATGGGCAATCTTCCAAGCACCAGTGACTGGATCACGCTCATTCCGCAAATAATGCATAAAGCTTTGATCACGATACGGGCTCCATTTTGCGATTTCTTCCTCCGTTGTTCCTGGAGGGAAACCGTCTTGGACGCGGAAGAGGTTTATGGGTCTGATGCGTGCCTCTTCCGGGACGAGTTCTGTGACTGCTGTCCCGGTATCCACATCCGAATCCACCGAGTATGGGCTGGCGACAAATTCGAGTCCTGGTGTGCTTGGTTGACTTCCAAGATCCGAACCGACTGTGCTGCTGCCGAAGTCCTGACAGTATGGGTATTGTAATTGACTCGTCGACTCCGGCAGTCCTTCAGATGACTTCATAGCTACTGCGCACACTTCTTCTATTGTTATGATTGTTTGCGACCACCTTGCACCAGTAATAACCTTGTAGAATGCCTGCACTGCCGGTGCTTGACCTGCTAGGCTTAATGCTGTTTGTCGAAGTTTGGGTTCTCGGCATCTCAGACTCGTGAACCACAGGGGAATCGAGATGCCAAGTTCAAGCGAAAGTGGAGGTTGGGATCCGTCTGATCGAGCCGAAGCACCAAGCGCGACTTGAGACTGGTCCACTATGTTCTGAAATTGCGGAAGGTATGCGTCGTTTGCGGTCTCCAGCTGACATGTGGAAGTCCCGATCATTACGTATAGCATCTCGTGATAAGCGAGAAGGAGGGCGCCAGTGCTTATTTGCTGCGGTGATAAAGACACTTTCATATGCAAGGTTTCCATCAAATCCGTGAACGCAGCGTACCACACCTTTAGTCTACCGAATAGAGCGAGGCGTTGATCGAGCAACTCGCGAGATGGGTTGAATCCTTCAGGGTTCAAAAAATATGGCAGGCAGACACGCTGGAAGAGCTGAGCCTCTGCAAGCAAGAGAACGAGGGCTTCGCGAGCAGCTTTGAGGGAGGAAAACCCCTGTGTCAAGGTATGCCCAGCATCGGGTAGCAAAGCGCCGACCGGAACAGCGGAAAAGTTGAGCGCCGTTGCCCCAAGACGAATAAAAATCGGAACGATGATGTCCTCCAACCATGCAGTTTTGGATGACGATATGACCCCCAAAGCGATCTGAGCACGCAATGTGACGATGAGCTGTACGCCTTGACAGTAGAGCAGCGTAGCTTGTGCTGCACCACCCTGAAAACCCTCAATGCACATGAAGAGTATACAGCTGACCAGTCCGACCAGGACATCCCCGTCGCCGCGGTCCAGTCGCTGACGGACTTGGGACATTGAGCGGGAATACCAGCTGATGGCGTCTCGGTGGTACTGATTAAGGAGAACTACGTCTCTCTGGCGTTGAAAGGCTATATCTGGACATGGTTCTGGGCTCTCAAACAGGGTGCTCAGGGAGATGATGGCATCCCACACAGCGGGTTCGCTGCGGCAAATCTGGGGAACGATGGTACTCCAGAAGTCAACTTCTAGACCCCCGCCGATGAACAGGGCAATATGTTGGAAGTAGTAGGCAAATGCGCGACGCTCCTTCCAGACTGTATCCGGTGCCGAAGACAGTGGCTTGTCGAGAATTGAAATGGTCGCAGGTGTGGAGGAAAACGTGCCTAGATTGGGGCCTTCATATTCGCAGTTACGGCCTGTCTTGCTGCAACGAAGACAACTTGGCTTTTCCTGACCACACTTGACTCTCCGAGCCCTGGAGATATCATTTGTAAGCTTATGTCGCGGGGATATAGTCTCAAAGCACCTACTTGCAGGTTTTGCAACCCCGCCTCGATCTCAGGGGACCAATCACTGTATCCCTCACATGGGTGGAGGGAGAAAGATGCATATTGCCAGCATTATTCTTGAGGTCAGTCAATGGAATGATGCATAGCAGACATGATAGCAGCACGATAGAGAATAACCGAGCGACTCAATGAGAGAAAGAATGTTGAAATGGCGGCGATGACTGTTTCATAATGAGGCGATAAAACGGTCTTGACACGTGAGTTGCTGATTCATGAGAAACGAGTCACGTGGTGCTTGGCTAAAAAAGAAACATGCAGGCTACACCGCATGCAGTTAGTCTGACAGGCGTGCTGATGGAAAATAGGGGCAGATTAAAGATATGAGATTTGACCAATTTGATGTTTATCTTATCAAAGATTGGGTGTTTGTAGGGTAAAACTTCCAGTGGGGGCCAAAGCCGTAGAGTTCTGGTTAACCTTGGTTGGAACCCATTTCATGTCCTGACAAAACTCTTCCCGTGTTACGAACCACATTTGCTTTTTCATAGCCCGTGTCGTCGTTGCTTTTGTCTCCCATTTGTTCAGCGACTCATAATCATTCCGTTCTTTTCCCCCGCTATTTCCGGCCTGCGTTACAGCAGACAACCAAGTGAAACTGCAAATAAATCACCAATCTTACAATATGGCGGCATAATCAGTAATGTGGTTGAGGCGAATCATTTCTATGGGAGCAACGAGAGCACAGACTGAGGGCCAAGGCACAACGCGATCACATGACCCGGATCGAACTCTACTGACTGCCGTGTATGCACCTCTCCTTCCAGTTGCCGTATCCTTCTTCGAAAGAGGCTATTATATGCTTAAATGTTTATCACGGACCAAGAATCCAATGCCTAGAGAATAGCCAGTAGCTGAAACCAGTAGAGATTCCCGCTCAAACACCGCTCAGACGGCAGAGAGTCGAGTGAACAGGTCAGATGAGGATAAAATGGCCGCAATATCCACCTATACGAGCACAAGACCTGTGCGATGACCTCATAAGTTCACTACGACCCAAGGAAAGGGCAAGATTACCCGCTTCGACAGGAGAAGAATTCTTGCCCGCTTTCGTTGGACAGCCCCAATTAGAGTCCCAAGGATGTCATGCAACCTTCCATCCACCAATCATCCGACGTGGGCGGTTCGTCCCGGGCACTGGATGCGGGGAAATCCGGGGTACATTATAGTCATTCCAGACCAGGAAAGTTACTCCATATTCCCCCCCGAAGTCCAGCTTCAACCTTATCGGCGAATGCATATTCTACTAGCCGCAACCCTATACGGATCGGCAATTGACTCCGGTATATATATGCCTACACCCTTCTGGGTATGGGATGGTGGGTTGCTTCTCAGCTGATCCACACCCCCAATTCACTAGTAGCACATACATTGCATCTTAGTCTCCTGCAATCATGGCAGACAATGACACACCCGACCGATCATCAATCCAATTGAAGAAAGACCTCGCAACTACCGAGCATGATGAGAATGTTGCCGCGATCGAGTCGACCTCTGATCTGGCCTATGGCGTGGGCGGCATCCGCGGCCTCTTCCGCTCGTGGTATGTCTTCGGGTCGGCAACCCTGGCCTCGCTGGGCGGCTTCTCCATGGGTTATGATATGGGTGTGATCTCTATCATCAACGTGATGGATCAGTTCCATGCCGTGTATCCTCGGTCTGAAACTGCTTTCGGAAAGGGTCTCATGACAGGAATGTTGTTGCTAGGTGCTTTTGTTGGCTGTCTCTTCATGTCCTATCTCGCAGATCGCATCTCTAGAAAATGGGCCATCACAGTCGTCGTGGTGATCTTCGACCTCGGCGCTATCTTGCAGACTGCAGCCGTGAACTACGACATGCTAGTTGCTGGCCGCTTCATCGGCGGTATAGGAGTGGGAACTCTAGCCATGGTACGTATCCCCCCTCCTCTGCCCCCAGCCATTATCCCTATCTATCAACATACTGACCCTACCCCACTCTGGAGGGTGCACCCCTATACATCTCTGAAACATCACCCCCCGAACTCCGTGGAATCCTCCTCGTCCTCGAATCTATCTCCATCACTCTCGGCGTCGTCATCGCCTACTGGATCACCTACGCAACGCGCTACATCCCCAGCGAAGCCTCCTTCCGCCTCCCCTTCGGTCTTCAAATGGTGACCGCCACCCTCCTCGGCATTGGAATCCACTTCTACCCCTACTCCCCGCGCTGGCTCGCCCTCGTCGACCGCCAAGACGACTGTCTCTCCGGCCTCTCCAAACTCCGCGGCCTCCCACGCTCAGACCCCCGCATCCAAGCCGAATTCCGCACCATCGTCTCCGAAGTCACCTACCAACGTATAGTCCAGGACCGCCGCCACCCCGGCGCCACAGGTCTCAAACTCGAGCTCTTCTCCTGGCTGGACCTTTTCTCCCGAGGTACCTGGAAACGCGTCGCCGTGGCCTGCGGCGTGGGCTTCTTTCAGCAATTCTCGGGGATCAACGCGTTCATTTACTACGCGCCAACACTGTTTCAATCCCTGGGACAGTCAGACAGCATGTCTACCATTTTATCCGGCGTGTTCAACATTATTCAAGCCGTGGCGGCAGTGTTCTGTGCGTTCATTATCGAGGGGGTCGGGCGACGCGCACTAGCTATCTATGGCGCGTTTGGCATGGCCATAGCGTACGTGATTATTGCTGTTTTATCCGGGCTGTACTCGGATGATTGGGCAAGCCATGTGGCAGCAGGCTGGGGGTGCGTCGCTATGGCCTTCGTGTTCATTCTCATCTACGGCGTGTCGTATTCCCCGTTGGGATGGGCGTTGCCAGCAGAGGTGTTTCCTAATGCGTCCCGGTCAAAAGGTGTCGCGTTGGCGACGTGTACTATCTGGTTGTCGGACTTTATTATTGGGGTGGTGACCCCTTCTATGTTGTCAGATATCGGGTACAGAACGTATGTATTCTTTGCGGTGATGTGTACGTTGGCTGGGGTGTGGGCGGTGCTGTTGGTGCCGGAGACGAGTGGGAAGACGTTGGAGGAGATTGATGGGTTGTTTGGGGATGCGGGGGTTAGAGCGGAGAGGGGGATTGTTAGGGATGCCATGGTTGGGGCGGGTGATATGGGGGATGTTTAGGACGTGAGTAAATGGCTGTGTGCTGAGTTTATTTAGTGTTGTAGGAAATGCTAGATTACTGTCCCGCCTTCATTCTGTATCAGTCAATAGGAAAGTATTATTCAGCTCGGCTGTGAAGTTGGTAGGAAGTCGTGACTTCAGTGGGCAAGTGTTTGGACACCAAGAAAAAAAAAAAAAAAAAAAAAAAAAGAGGAAGATGCACGAAGATGCGTCACACTGTATGGAGCTCGACATTTCACAACATGATGCTATGTTTCTTTAGAATATCTCCAGTTTCACGAGTGTGTTCTGTAGTACTTGAGTCTGGAAGGCGGATACTGCGCATCGAATTGATCTACAATGACAAACAGGAAAGAGGAAGTCATAGTAATGAATGATTTGTGTGACTGAATTATTTCACTTCAAAACGATCGTCCTTGTCAGCCTGCACATTGTGTCCATACAAAATAGACCCGTAGTGCGCAACGCAATCCAATAGAGTACCCCGTCGACCTCAGCGCTGGACAGGAGTAGAAATATATTCGTTTACAATAGATAGGTTTGCGAGAGTAAACAGATGATGTCACAAGACAACGGCTATTGCAATGCCACTGGCCTCATACCATCTCCAAAAGAATGCATCGGAAGCAGCTTTCGACTCGTTCCCATCAAGTCGAACCTTAAGGATGGTACATAATTCAGACTCCCGAATCATCCTGGAAGCGATGGGGGAACGGGGTATGACTAGAATACCAGTTTTTCCAGGTTGAGCAGCCTTTAAGCAACTGCTCATATGCATGGGTGGCCCCTCCGCCATGGATCCCGCGGGCAAGCCGATGCTTATCTTCAAGGATCTGCAATGCCAAACCACCAGACGCATGCCAGGCAATATGACAGTGCAGCAGCCAGGGCCCAGGGTTATCGACCTTGAATGCGAGTACAACGTACCCATCACGGGGAAGCAAAATAACATCGCGACGCGGCGGATTTGTCACGTTGAAAGTATTTATGAACTCATTGATCTGGTCTTCATTCGCAGGAGTCTTGTCATCCCCAAACATCTTATCGTTGAGGGGCTCATACGACTGTTTTAGGAGCGCGAAATCATGACCGTGGAGATGCATCTAAGGTTTTGTATCATAATATGTTAGCCGGCTCCATTGTAATAGTGAGGGAACTTATCCGGAGGCGTACAGGGTGTGCTGCAGGAATGATATCTTTTCCTTTTGGCACGTTTGGATCCTTCGGTTGATGCCCACCATCTATCACCATGTAGGCCCATGTCGGTTTGTTTTGATCTCTGTTTTTCTTAACCTCCATCAAGGCAGCATTTGCTGGCCAAACTGTTGTGTTGATGTGCTTGATGGTGGGTTCCTGGTAGTTAACCCAGGCAGGGGCATCCATAACCTTCCAAGCTGAGATATTGGGCCCTGCTCCGATATTGTTCTCGGGCTCGGCTGGGAGCGTCATGTTAGCCTTTTTCACCTTGATCGGCAACCTGACTTTGTGCAATTCTGATGGCACCGGCTTTGGTACATCAATGCGGAAAGCCGGCTCTAGCTTTGTGTGGTTTTCATCCTGGCACTGAGTGCTGTATAGATGCTTCCCCGAGGTCGGATCAAACGGGTACTTTTCACGGTATACGAGAATACCCTGTCTTTCATTTTGCGGACAACCAAAATTCTGACAATGTTCGGCTGGCTCGGTTCGAATCCAGTAATTTGGTCTATGATGCCTGTGCTTCGTTTGTAATATGACGTGGTACCGCTGGCCTACTAATAATTAAACGTTGGGACTCGAGAGGCCTCCAGGAAAGATAACTAACCGATTCCAATATATAGATGAGTTTTCTTGTACGGTCTCACTGGCACCAAGTCTGCCCCAATAATCTCCAACTCATGTTCATCGATGCTGAAAATGTAGGCCGTATCCGTTGACGCATTGATAAGTCGGAGAAGAATGCGCTTGCCCTGTATCACTAGTCAGAATGTGGTGTGGCTCAACAGTTGGTGTGAGACTAGCTTACTGGATCGACCTTCGTCCTGAAACGTCTCTCTGGATGCTGGCCCTGATAGCTGCCTATGAAGCGGTTATTATCAAATTATGATAATTAGAAGGATTTTCTGCTAGCAGAGCACCTACCGATGCCATTAATAAGGATGCTATCCATCTTGATTGGCCCCTTGGCATGCCCTTCAACAACACCCCAATTCCAATCCTCGAAGGCACTTCGATCATTGTGGTCAGCTATTATGATGGGCTCCATAGCTTCATCGTATTGCGGGGTAGACGCAGGCCCATAGATAGTCAATGGACCAAGGAGGCCATCCGTGTATTGGAGACTGTAATGGCTGTGATACCACGTCGTGCCATACTGGACCGCACGGAACTTGTATGTATGCGTCTCTCCAGGAGCAATCGGGCACTGAGTGACACCTGGCACGCCATCTGCAAGACTGTCGTTCAACATGCGGATTCCATGCATATGAATAGCAGTTCCATTCTCTTGCAGTTCGTTCGTGACGTGAACAACTGGCTCTGGTCAACAAAGAGAGGCTGGATATGAAGAGGAAAAATTACTTACAGACAGTGTCGCCCCAACAAGCCTCTACGAATGGTTAATGAGCCAATGCTATGTAAAACTTCCGACAAGAAGACTCTTACCAATAGGTGTCCCAGGGTACTTCATGTCAAAGTACTTTCCCTGCCTATATTCGCGACCATCAAGGTTTTTGGGGCTAGTCGTATCATTCTTCACGGAGACAAAGACCTGCGCGTTCTGTTATTATCTTGTTTTGTCAAGTCAGGAGACATCCCTTCCATCACTTACATGTCGATCTATCCCCACAGGTGCATAATCCTCATAGTTCGTATGGATTGAGACGTCCTTATCAGGATTATGTTTGTGTTTTAGCCAAACAGTCCTATCCTTCTCGGATGGTGGATCGAAGTAATGACCAAGCCCTGGATACACGCACTGAAACTTTTTGGTCTTGGTATCCAAGGGCTCGAATCTCAGAGCCGGCCCTTTTGGATGGGGCCGATCGGCCTCTTCGGGAATGTCAACAAGAAGATCATCATCAAGTTCCTCATCCGGTGGATGTAGATACTCAAGTCCGTTATCTGGTGGAAGTGCGTATTCGTGTCCGCCATTAGGTGGGACTGGCCTTTCTAGACTTCCATCAGGTGAAAGCGGATACTGCTGGAACGAGAACAAAGATTGGAAGCTAAAGAAATGGACAAGGGCTGTCCAGCAAGATTCCAATAGCATCTTGAGTCAAGTTACCCTTGGAACCCCAAGCACTCGAATGGAGGAACTGATGAACTTTCCCATGCTCTAAGAGCATCTCATCTCCTCGGGGGCAGCTAGGAGTAAAATAGTTAACCGCCAGAAGACCTATTGACGGAACACAACTATTGACGTCTTTGAGTTTACGTCAAGGACTCCTGATGTGGAGAAGTCTGCAATGCAAGGTTGCAAACTGCAAAGTATATCGCACTTGACAGCTTCGGATACAGTATCCGGACGAGGCATGGCCGCGTTCAGTTGCCTGTCATTCACGTCTACGAGACTCGGTACAGACGCATCCGGTTCGAGTGTGGGGTGTTTACCATCTATACCTTTCGCACGAGAAAGCTTCACTTTACCTCACCTTAACAGCGTGCAATTGTCTGTTGCGAACTCTGAAGGGGTAGTTGAGTTGCACAGAACACGCAAAATGCCAGTGGTTCCAAGATTTTGGTGAAAGTGTGGCAGTTGCGTCCATCTAGATTGAAAATCTGTAGTGAGCGGAGCAAAGGCCATCGTAAAGCATCATTCAGTGTGATTTGGAGATTGAAGAGAGACAATTGCGGAGACATCCGCACGATCCGAAGTTCAAGCATGGACACCTTCCGCATTCTGGATGACAGATGGGGCCGCGCAAGAGGATCCGCGGTAGGGTATGTAACACAAGGTGATAGTTGCCCCGAAAACAATGAAAGGTAAGTTGCATCGACGGGAAGGGCGGTCTCGGCGCATGACGTTAAGACTTAGCATGGAGTGTGAATTCCGCGGACATTAACTGCGAATTAGACATGAATTGACACCAATTATTTACTGGACTGTATGAGAATTATGACGAGATGAGAAATGTGCGATCGGCAATGTCGGGTTCGGCCATGAGAAAAACTCTTTCGAGTCTTTGTCGTCATCGACAGTGAGGGGGAAAAGGGAGGAATCGCACGTTCGATTCATTCCATTTCCAGCATTTTTTGGCATTGATGATATTAAAGTAGTATTCGCCCTTTGAACCCCACGAATATAACTGTACGGTATAGGGTTGGGGACGCTGCGTTTGCTGGATGGTGGCAATATTCCTTCTTCGATATCGGCTGGGTTCCTTCGAAAGTCTTTCAGTATACACTGTGGCGAAGAGGATGCTATGAGACTTCCGTCGCATTCCAATGCAAAATAATGTGGTGATTCATGCAGGTATAGAAGTTCTGTTATAGATATCAAACTTTTCTTTGGCTCCGAACTGATCGTCCGCCTGAACTCCTGGAGGGGCGGATCCATTGCGCAAGCGCCGATGGCATCGAGAACTGCATTAGATGCCCTTCTTGCAAAAACAAAGAAGTAGTAATAAGCACAGAAAACACCTTGCCCCGCTCAGAAAACATGGATGATATGAAGAGAGTAAAGTTCTGGTCTCATCATATTACTCTGGAAGGGGAATTCGGGTGCATTGATCTGGAACAACGGCGGAGCAAAGATCATTTAGAGGCATCCGAACTTCCAACAACAGCTGCTGCATGAGTAGCCTGAAATTAGTGCATAGGCTTGCTTACGCGTGTGGCGGATGTTGGCAAGGCCCACGAGTGGGGATAGCTGATGGCCTATCGTACGTGCTGTTGGCTGGTGGGGGGAGGGGGGGGGGTCAGCTGGGTAAGAATTGGGGCGGGCCGACTGGGAAATAATGAGATGCTAGTAGACGCAACCAGAGTAAACAGCCGAGTGAAGTGTTGATCGTCGGATCCTAGCAACCTACTGCCTTAAGCCAGGGGCGTTACAGGACCCTAGGTGAGGTTCAGTTAGCCGGGTGGGGAGGTCAATGCGACTCTTAGGAACGCATGAGAGGCGGCTGGATTGAGGATCTCCACCTGTGGACCAAATGCAGGGTATTTGGTCGGAGAGGTAGAATGGTTCGTTGAAGTGGTGGCCGGGGATTTGTTGGTGAGATGTCTTGATGCTGCTGGGCAAGCCTTTAGAGAGACCAGTTGCTCTGCTGAGCGGAAACTCGATGCGGTAAAAATAAACGAGGGCTTGTGCCGGCTGTAGCCAACCAGGAAGATCTGCATTGCGCAAATGTTTCGAATGTCATACTGAGCTAAGCCAATGTGACATCAAGGAAGTGAACCTGGACGATCTATGAGTTTCAGAACTGGATACCTTTCCACAGATAATATGAAAACAGGCTAGGCGGTATAGACACTTACTGAACACTGTAACTGGCATTACCCATTCTGCTCGGTTCGAATCAGTCGAATATCCTTATTGTCCCGGGTGTAGCCACGAAATTGTGGTGGATTGGAGCACGTGAACGATAGCAAATTCTGACTTGGCCTCTGACTACGAGGAAAGGAATGATAGCTGGTTCAGGTGAACTCTGGTTCAAGCCAAGCCGGAATCAAGCCATCCAGCTTGGCAGCAACTTGCACTGGACAGAAATTATCTTCCTGATAATTGGCTAGTGCAGAGGGTCCAACAGGAGTCCGCATCGACATTCTGACACACATCTCACACACTGTTCTGTCTCGGCCAATGACGGCACCTCCGTAGCTGGACAATGAATGCAGTCTAAAGTGGACGGGCGTAAGAGATGCAACAGGATGCGCACGAGGGATTAAGTCTGGGCTGGGAGTGGACCAAGGGGTTCACGGAGGTCCGACCACCATGAGACTAATTTCCGATACGTTGTTCCTGGCCTTCCTAATATGATCGGACCAAGGAAAGAAACATAGAAAGTCAAATTGAAAAAAGAAATGACAAGCCGGGACAAGATAGACAAGGCCAGACAAGCAACAGAATACGAGATAATTCTCATGGTTGACCCGTAAGAGCCAAACAGCCAAGGCAGCCTGGGGCACGTGGTGCCAAGAAAGCTTGGCCTCTCTCCGGCCGGCGTTGCAGCACGTGCCCCCATCGCGCCCTCTCATTCCCCGGTTGAGATACACACCATCTGCATCATCCCGGTTGACTCGAGAGGGTGCTATTGTCCAATCCCCTTTGCATCCCGGACCATGCCGACGGCTCTGTCCGTCTTGAGGTTACACTGGCCATGCTTCCGCCTTCTGGAAAAGAATACTCACTTTCCTCTCGAGTCAGATACACAGGCAGGACACATTCCAGCTTAGCCTCTGCATGACGTTAACCCACCTTTGGGTCCAGCTTAAAAGACATCATGGCTCAAGCCCACCCGACGACCTACAGTTTCGGTTTGCGCCCTTAACTCGCCCCTTTCATAGGCCATCGTATAGCTAAGGCCATTCATCATCACCAGCATGGCACTAGTACTAGTCTGGTCGGACGGGGCCTGGCTGCCCCCACCCATGCACACCCACTTCCCCCCCGAATTGACCCATCGGCCCGCTCGGGGGACTAGGTACCATTGTATCCAGTCCTCCGTACACCCTCTTTTTTGCCTTCAGCTAGACATGGTAGCCATGCTAGCGTCCAGCTGCAGTGGCCTGTTCGACTCGCTTAAGGCTGTCTGTCGCGCGACACCCTCTCGCCAACCACGTGCGGCGATATCATGGTCCCCCTGGCCAACCACAGCCGCTCTCTGCAGAACGTGCTGGTGCTATTCCTTCGAGATGCATAGATCGGTTGCTGCGCCTGTTAGCTGACAGGCTGACACCTCGAGACACACGCCTGCATGCTATTCTCGATCCCCTTCTTGATACCACTTATAAAGGCGAGGGATCGCCGCTCGTCTTTGCTGACCCTGCTTGCCATCTGCATCTCAAGTTCAGACCATCCTTGTCTTTCTTGCAAGTCCCCTTCATCCTCTCTCTCTCTGAGGAATCCTCTGCAGATATGGCGGACTTTGGCCCTCGTGCTCCTCACGGGCCCGACATGAACGGCAAGCAGGATTTTGCCGAGATGCATCCCAATGAGAAGGAGGGCTTCGATCGCCTCCTCCGTCCCGATGACAGCTACACGGCCCAGGGTGTCTACTGGGCCGACCTTCCCATTGGGCAGCGTGTCAAGTTCGTCACCTCGGTCGACAACAAGGAGCGTAGCCGTCAATGGTCGGCTCTCTGGGCTGAGATCAAGAGGGATCCCCTCTCCCCAATAATGGGCTACTTCCGCAACACCATCATCCCAGGTGCTGGTATTGGTTTGGAAGGGTATAATTACCCCATATGAATTGATCGGCATTAGTTTTTTCTAACGCACGTGCCACAGTTACGTTCTCCTGTCCATCGGAAACATCTCCACCCTCTTCCAGCATTCTTTCTCGACTTGCTGGGATAGTTACGAAATCTGTAATAAGCAGTGGATCAACGCTATCACCTACCTCGAGATCGTCGGTATAATCATCGGTCAGGTCCTCGTTGGTGTCATTGGTGACTGGGTTGGTCGTCGTTGGGGTTTGCTGCAGGATGCCTGGATCATGTTCTTGGGCCTGGTCATGTTGACTTGCGCCTGGGGTGTCACACAAAACGGCTGGGTGATCTGCTATGCTTGGTCCCTGTTCATCTACGGCATCGGTGTTGGTAAGTTTTACCTTTCCGCTTTTCATTGGCGACACCAAGGCCTTCTCCCGAATACCGATTAGCTGACTCTTCTTAGGTGGTGAGTACCCGATGACTGCTACCAGTGGTATGGAGAATGCGGTTGGTTCCGGCAAGCTCTCTACTCGCGAGGATCGTCTTCACCGTGGTTCCAAGGTCGTTGGTGTGTTCTCCATGCAGGGTTGGGGTCAGGTCTTGAACCAGGGTATCCTCATGATCTTGCTTCTTATCTTCAATGCTGGTAGCGGAGAGGAGCCTATCAGCCAGACTAACACCCAATGGACCTACCGTATCTCCTTCGTCATCCCAATGGTTGGTACCTTCTGGCTCATCTACTACCGTGCCTACCACATGAAGGCTGCTAGTAAGCAGCTTGCGGCCACCAAGAAGAAGAACTCAGTTACTGGCTACGACACTGAATCACTCCGCCTCACTTTCAAGTATTTTACCCCCCGTGTTTTGGCCACTGCCGGTGGATGGTTCGCCAACGACGTCTTCTTCTACGGTGCCAAGCTCTTCTCCAGTGATTTCATCAAGGTTATCAGCCCCAACACCAAGTCCATCTTCGTTACCTGGCAGTGGAGCTTTATCAACTGCGTTGTCACCCTGATGGGCTACTATGCTGCCATTATGCTCGTGGACAACAAGCTCTATGGCCGCAAATGGATGCAGATCATGGGCTTCTTGCTCTGCTTCATTGTGTACGTGGTGCCGGCTTTCCACTACCACTACTACACCCAAGCCGCCCATATCCACTCCTTCCAAGCCATGTACTTCTTGGGGAGTTTCTTCAACCAATTCGGCCCCAACTGCATTACCTTCCTGGTGGCTGGTGAAGTTTTCCCCACTCCCATCCGTGCCACCGCCCACGGTATCTCCGCTGCCTGCGGTAAGCTGGGAGCCTTGTTGGCTGCTATCCTCTTCAACTACATCGACACCCAGACCAAGTTCTACTTTGTGCCCTGGTGGGGTATCTTCGGCATGTTCCTGACTTACTTCTTCCTCCCGGATACCACCGGCCTGGATCTTAAAGAGCAGGAGCGTCGCTGGAGATTTATTCGCGAGGGTCGCGAGAATGAGTACCACGGTGTTGCCATCCACCCTAAGCACCTGTCCCTGTGGGAGCGCTTCCGTGGTGTTGGCAAGTACTACGACCCCGAGTTGGACTACCAGCAGCGCGTCGAGGAGTACCGCTCTGAGTGGGAGGCCATCATGGCCCGCCGCAGCGAAGAGACCAAGACCAGCGATGATGTTGACTTGGCATTCGTCGAGGATGACCTCTTGGAGGGTTCCGTTCACAACTACTTCCATCGCACCAGCTCTTTCACCAAGAGCCAGAGCGTTGAGAAGGTCACTGAGGCCGAGCCCTCGGAGTAAAAAGTCATCGCATCATCTAGTTTTGCGCCATGCCCTCGCAGGCATGGAATGGATATACCCACACATACCCCCATATATATACCCGTCGCTCATGCGACTTCAAATTTGCCGCTGGATAGAGATTTCTTCTAGCCTACCTTATACTATCTAATTTCCTGCTTATATACATTCGATGTCTGGACGGTTGAACGAGGAGCAGAGACATGAATCTATTTATATACCTTTCTTTATTGTGCTTAATTCAACACGACTCGGCTCTATCCTGTTGTACCTAAAATGGCTACTATTCTCATATAAAATGTATCCTCTTCGTATAACTCTAAGCTTGCGAAGTAGAGCTGCCGGCAATAGTATTATTGCAGCAGAGGTTATAAGCCCGTTGCACCCTATGCTGGACATTCGTCTTTATCCAACCCCAACATCTACCCTCCAACTGGGAAATCCGTCCCGACCCAACACCTCCCCACAATTAAATCCCTGTACCTAATTCAAGCCAAGAATCGGGACAAGCTCATTCCCGATCTGAAGCCGCACGTGGCGCAAACTTACTCCCATGCCAATGCTAGGCTCCTTGCATCCACAATTCTTGGTACAGCTTGGCCGGATGGAACCAAGATCTTGGCGAGATGGCGGAGAATATAGTTTGTGCAGTATTCAAGCTTTTGCATTTGGACTTGACTGGCGGGATTTTGGGTTGTGGTGGATTGCTGAGGCTAATCATGTTGTGGCTGCTTTGGGTAGAGGTTATTGGTGTGTAGGCGATGGAAGGAGGATGGGTGATCTTGGTGATGTGATGGTGGGTCGATTTTATCGGCGTCGAGTCCAATACCAGAGAATGCACATGATCCTTGCACATAATTATTGCCTTGGTAATATCTACGAGGTCACCAAAGATCTCATGGCCGGATAATGGCTTCTCTAGGGGCTCGGGACTCGCAGCTGGGAGCGGCCTTGATGCCCCAGGCATTAAGGCCTCTAGCACTAAGCCTAATCTAGAACCCGTTCATCTGGTACCAGTTTCCTTTCTGGGGCGGTGGCCAGTCACTCCTTCCTAGGGGTGTTTAGTTCGGTAACTATGTTCAATGTGAACATGCTGTATGTATCAGTATTATGGTGTCAAATCAGATTCTCCTTCTACCATTCACCCCTATTCTGAGTTTAAAATGGCCAAAACGCTTCTCTCTGTCGTCCGCCTCCAGCGTCACCTCGCGGCCAGAATTATCATCTCAACCCAGGAACCTACGGTATCAATGGACCTGCTCAACCTCTGTACCGCAGCCGTTGTTCACCGGTTCACCCCCTCCGAGTGGTTGAGAATTCTGCAGAAGCATCTGGCGGGTGCGACTACTAATCCTTCCGCTCGGAAGAAGGGTAAGGCTGGAGGTAGAGGCACTGATGGCGAAGAAGGGCAGCTCGACGGAGCAAACGAGAAGTCCTTGTTTGACCACGTTCTAATATTCGTGTGGGCAAAGCCTTGCTGTTTTCTCCGAGCTCCATTGTAGACGATGCGATTGATGAAGAAGGCGGCTACGAACTTCGCAGGCTGGGGTCGGAATATCTCGCCATTAGGGTCCGGCAGAGGATCACCAAAGATGGAGGTAAAAGTTTGCTCGCGGTCTGATCTCTTGGCTTGTGATTATCATCGTGATGGATTTGTAACATACGTCGTTGGAATTTCTTGGGTTTGATGGAATGCCTGTGAAACTGAATATGTTTTGGAGGCATGGCACAGAAATATGTTATAAGATCCGATTGCTAGGAGTTCAAGTAATGTGGATACAAGGAGCTTAGTGCTCCAACAATCCAAGCCACCGTCTAATCATCATTACAAACTTCTCTAAGTCATTCATGTTGTAATAGACAAGATCTCTCTATAGCACAACCAGTTTAATCCTCGTACCGCTACCAGCACATAACAGAAACCTCCGGGCGTCTACTTATCTCGTGGCGTTCGGTTGTGATGGTAACAATTGTAGGTAGTTCAATGACTAACTCTTAAAGCTCTTTGGATCGCATAATTTCAGGGAAATCAATAATAAATTCACAATCAAGCAGAATCCAGTCCCCCTTTGCGCCGTCTATCCCTATGCTAATACAAAAGGTCATTACAGTCGCATAAAAGTACAATGGTATATACAGTCATAAGTGATCCAGATATTCCCATCACTCTCATTGTCATATCATCAAAAGAAGAAGTTAAATATCATTACCGACTTTGTCCTCGGTGGTGGCACTCTCCCCGGTATCGGCAGCACTGCCCATTTGCCGACCGTAGGCCGACTTCGGTCCATACTGGTCGTCATGGCGCTGCGATAGGAAGAGGATAACCGTACTAACACTCATTAGCATATCTTTCAAAGCAAGCGAAAGCAAGAGGAGCATACCTAACAGTCGTAAATACCCAGCCCGGCCAAGCCAGAACAGCGGATGCGATCGCCCGTGGGTTCGTATGATATTCTATTCCTCTATATTAGCACAAAGCAGCACTATGCGGAGTTATATCAGACAAGGACATACTCAAAGCAGGCTTCTTCATCGACTCCTCCCAGAACTTCCGGGCCGTTGACGCATCCGTCCCATCGATGCGGGCACTTCCCGTCGCTGTGATGATCTATCCCCATTGTTAGCCCTACATCCATCTCAAATCCATCTCCAGATATCGTACCGTCATCGTCAATGCCGAACTCAGCATCATGACCGACACAATCACGGCACATATCTTCCACGCCAACCGGACAGAGTGACTTTCGTGACGTTCCGGCCAGAATAAATCGAAGAAGAACGCTCCACCGAATATGAATGCGACGGCGATTCCGACGAAGATGTTGTATGATGCGGCGCCGATGAAGTCGTTGTTGTAGACATAGATTCCGGGATGTTGGTTTTGGATTTCGTCTTGTTGGTCGAGGTAGTCTATTATCAATATAGTTTGTTAGCATTTGCGAATCTCATACTGGTAGTGGGCAGAAGGAATGAAGCTAACCAGACAACGCCGCCGTCCCAACCGACTCCGAACAAACACAGAAAATCATAGCCAGCTGATAGACAATCATCTTTGTGCGACGAAGATGATATATGCGTGTGAACATGTAGGAGCTCTTGAATTTGCTCCATTGCATTTCATGGAGATCTAATCCCCAGATGACGGCCATTATTGATGATTTTTGAGAAATAGAGGGAGATAGGATTGATGAGTATAGAGAAGCAATATTCTGTCCATATTTTTTTTATATGAGATTCTGCTAAGTAGACAAAGAATGAAAGGCAGGGACCACGTCAGGGCTGCATTGATAATCTTGTTTTGTCAGGGTCGGCGGAAGGGCGATCCGTGACGTCAGGCGGGTCCAGCCCGGTTCCACTGCTTAATACTGTCATTGTTTCTGCATTTTGCAACTTTCATTGCAGCTACCAGCTATCTACCGCGCTGGCATTTATCATTGGTTTACACGTGCTCGTGGCGTTCCATGGCGCTTCGCTTATGCTGATGTCGTCGTTGTTTGGTAGGGCTTCTGGATGGGGCCCTCAATGGGGGGGTGGTACTTAGTCTTCTTCATGGGGGCGAATGCAGGGCCGCAGGCTGGGTCAGACGCTTTGAAGTACAACCAGTCTTATGAAGATAATTATCAAAATTGTAGAAAGTATAGACAAGCTATAGAAGCAATATTAAGCATGTTCCCAACCATACTGCACCAGTGGATCTGGCATCTTGGCCACCAGGAACAATGTTGCCAATTCCGGCCATTGATTATATCATCATCCTTGTCTTGTCTGAACCAGTAAAATTCATCGTTCCGTTGATGTCGGACAGAGATGATGAATGGGATCGATCGGCCTCGTAATTATCTCGGCAATGATGTCAACGCGTTGGACATTCACCGAGATGTGACGGACCCTTTACGGTCTCGGCTTTCCGCGTCAGTCTAATCCGAGATCGGAATTACGGAGGTTATTACCCACAGCGTATGTATGCTCCATCAACGTCACAATGTGTTCTCTGCCTCTGTAACTGAACATATAAACTTCGGCTACATGTACGACAGCGAGCGACAAAACTTCCTCGTCACCTCCAGCACCAAATCCACATGCTCCCGTTGATGCACCAGGTTGACTGCAAACGATCCCCGATGCGCCATATACACGCCCCCTTCCAACTGATAGAAATAATAGAGATCCCGAATCATGTCCCCCTTCTCCCCCAAAAACTTCACTCCCACTGTACTCCCTATTCCACTAACGACCACATCAAGCCAAGCACACCACCTTTGCTCAAATATGCGACGTAATCCTTCCCTCAAATAATCTCCCAAATCATTCGCCCGCTCCAGCGCCTCCCGACTCATCAGATTAGCCGCTACAACACCAGCCGTCATTGAAAACACATTGTTATTCCACGTCCCAGTATGGAATAAAGACTGCTCTTCTCCCTGCTTAAACAACTGCATAATTTTCTTCTTCCCGCCAAATGCACCGAACGAGAACCCGCCGCCGAAATGCTTCCCTAAAGTCGTCATATCCGGTACAATACCGTACCGTTCCTGAAGTCCGCCATAGCAGAGTCGTGATGTGACGACTTCGTCGAAGATGAGTACTGCCTGCAGTCGGGTCGCTTCGTCCCGTAAGAATTGCAGAAAGGGAATGTCAGCCGGGATCATCCCTCCCGCCGCCTGCATAGGTTCCACGAGGATGGCAGCAATGTCGGAGGTGAGTTTTGCTCGGGTATCTGGGATGTCGTTGTAATTCGCGATAGTAAATTCGTGGGGAAGGTTGAGGGCGGTGTTAGCCCCGAAGGTGAGCGTGCCGCCGTGATAGCCGTTTTTGAAGACGAGGATCTAGGGATGTCTTAGCTTTGAGCCAGTTGACTAGGTATAAACAAGTAGGAAGTACCTTCTTTCTCCCCGTGAATGCGACAGCAACCCCCAAAGCGAACATATTTGCCTCCGTCCCCGAATTACAGAACCGGATTGCGTCTATACTTGCGAACCGCGAGATAAGAAGTTGCGCCAGTTCACCCTCTTTGCTGGTAACACCGCCCAGCGTGAACCCTTGCTGCGTGACAGTTTGCATGGCCTCAATGATGGCTGGATGCGAGTGCCCGAACATGCCTGCTGTGTATTCGGAGACGAAGTCTACGTATTCGTCTCCGTCTAGTGAGGTGAGATAGCAGCCATGTCCGCCGCGGAAGACGAGTGGGTGCGGGATGTGAAAGAGCACACCGCGCGAGGTGCCATTGGGGATACTGTTTTCAGCTGTTTGAATGGCTGCGCCTGACTTTAAGTTCCTAGCGCGGAAGATTTCAATGTGATGGCTCAGGGAATTGTTTAGAATTGTGGCTAGGGATTCGTCTGACTGGTAGGCCATGGTGGTGATGTTCTATTTCGATTGTTAGAAACAAGTAGTTGTAAGTAAAATGTTACCCAGTATAGGGTGTGTTAAGAAAGATTGGGTCTGATAGCAGATGAAGTTAGAGAGGCTTGGAAAGTGCTAAGTTGCATAATGTGCCGTGCGGGGTTGAGACTGTCGAGATAAGCATCGGCCGATCAGTGCTGATTCTGATGCTGATTCGAATTGACGTTAGTGTAGATGCGAGAGATAGATACGTCTCACAGTTACTCAATGCATGTAGAACTGATAATCAGAAGACTTACTGATTTGAACCGTTCCTCATAGCGAGCTCTTACCCAAAAAGGAAATCCATACGGCCTCACAGAAAGTCATGAAAGATCACGTGAAACATCACGTGATAAACATGATTGAACGTTCCACAATCCGTTTGTTGCACTGCCTTCATCGATTTATCAGTATAAAAACCTTAGTAGGACGTACATCAAGTCCAGAGTCAGATTACCCTCTCTGCACATCCCTCAACGGCTCTTCAACAATCAATAGCCAAAATGCCACCATGGCGGACACCGCGAGTCCTTCTCACAGACTTTACCTGGCCAAACAACATCCCAGCAGTCCCAAGCGACCAGATATTACCAACCCCTGTCCGTTATTACCTGAGATCATTCTATCACTCATACTGTGACCGGGTCGGGATTTCCTTCAACAATCAAATTGCTCAACTCCCCTTTAGATTACTTCTAAAATGGTCTGACAGTACCCGCATAGAAGAGGTGTTGACTATGAAAGTTGCCAGACAAGCAGGCCTTCCAGTCCCGAAAGTCATTTGCTATGGGGATCATCTGGATACTCCTCACGCACCAATTCCGATCCTGATGACCGGTGTAGCCGGCAAACAGCTAGGTGAAGCCTACAAAGCACTCAATGACGAAGAATAAAACTCGTTAACGAGACAACTTGACCTCTTGCTGAAAGCAATCCGGAAGTGGAAGAGACTTTGGGGCGAGAAGAGAATCTGCTCCCTGATTGGCACTCCTATTCAAAGTACCAGGGTTCCAGACCACCGTATTGGCCCATTCGAGACAGAGAAGGAATTCAACGAATATCTCATCGAACTTGGTTGGCCGGGTGTGTTCCGATCGAAGCGGGAGTACAAAGAAGCCTTGCGATGCAGGGTATATCCCATCCAATCGTTTTCACTCACGGGGATTCGCAATATTATAACATCAAGGTACAGGATGGTCGCATTACAGGGCTTTTGGATTAGGAGGCTGCTGGCTGGTATCACTTGATTTTGACTGTAGATGGCATGGATTATATGTCGAAATTGGAGATTGCACGGGCGTTGACATCTTTAACTAGTGAGTCATGTTCCTGGTGAGTAACCTGATGAGTTCCGACGCAAAAGAGCTACTGGGGTGAATGCTGCTTTCATCATCGCAGGCTATCACAGCTGCTTAATGAAGTGACAAGAAGAACGGCCTTGGCAAATCACCTATAAGCTTATATTAAGGAGCCGATTTACTGGCTCGCTGCATTAGATAGTCGAGATAATCACAACACACCAAGCGCTATAACATACTCTTTTCACGTAGCCAACTACAGTACCACATACTCTACGCAGCACCAAAATTCTCCACCCTCTCCGTCCCACCCTTTCCATCCTCCGTCTGCAACTCCACCTCCACCCCATCATGCCCATCAACCACCTTCTTCTCCCCCGAAACATTCACATCCGTTGTCCGATGTCCATCCAACAGCTTCCGACTCACCGTATTCGCATAGATGGGGAATATCCATGCGAGGACATAGAAGGCCGTCGGGATCGCCATGGCCTTGTGAAAGTTGCCCGTATGGGTGGCCACGGCCCCAGTCATGGGCGGGATGGCAGCACCACCAGAGATAGCGGCTACTAGCATACTGCCGCCGCGCTTGGTGTGTTGGCCTAGACCGCGTAGGGCGAGGGTGAAGATTGTGGCGAAGCATGCCTGTATTAATCCAAATTAATATGGGGTGGGAGTGGAGGTGAGTGCGGGGCGACGTACACTTTCAAAACAAAGCACGAGAATCAACATAGCCACGCTGGTAGGACCAGATGTGGTGGTTGCGGCGACGCCGAATATGAAGCACAGTCCTAGGTATGTGGCGAGGATGTAGCGGGGTTTTACCCCGACGGTGATGAGGCCGCTGGAGACGAAGCGCATGAAGGTGTATAGGCCCTGGCCGACGGCGAGGAGGTCGGCTGATGAGATATTAGAGCCACCATCGAGTCAAAATGATATGGAAAGGAAGAGAGAGACTTACATGACTTGGCAGCACTATACCCCGCCTCCTCGGCGAAATTGATGAAGTAATTCGCAACAGCCACCTGCGCCCCGGTATAGCAGAACTCACTCCACACGCCAAGGAACAAATTGTACTGTTTCCTGAACGGCCCAACATCCGTCTCGGAGATATCCCGCTCCTGCAGACCCATGTCCGCATCGGTCACCTCCGGCATGGGCGCGATATAGAAGAGCGGGACAAGCAGGGCCACGAAGCATGCGACACCCAGGTACACCCATTGCACGTTCTTCAGTCCCTGTTGTGTATCGACGGTGTTGGCGAAGAAGACGCGTGAGGCGAGAAGCGGCGCCACGAATGTTCCCACGCCTTGGATACCCTGTGCTAGGTTCAGTCGAATCTCGGAGTATCGAGGGGGGCCACAGATAGCAAGGAAATTGTCGGCTCCGGTTTCGAGGGTCGAGAGGCCGGCGCCGACGACGAACATGCTGCCGCAGAAACCTCCGAAGGAAGCCTTGACGCCGCTGGGCCAGAAGAGGAGGCAGCCGATTGTCATTACGCATAAGCTTTTTAGAGTTGGGGTTAGTCGTGGAAGAAGAAAGGCCTATGGTGGTCTTACCCAGTCATGAAGGTTACGCGGAACCCGAATCGGCGGAGAATCCATCCAGAGACCGTTAAGGGACAGAGAAAGTATGCCCCAAAGTACGCAGCAGATAAACCCGATGACATGCTTGCGGTGATGTTAAGTTCATCTTGGAAATGGGAGTTGAGGGTATCGAGGAGGCCGTAAGCAAAGCCCCAGAGGAAGAAAAGAATGGTTACTGATGGGGGCAGATGTTAGTTAGTCGCCAGATCACACAATATTATGGGGACGTCGAACCGAGAAAATTAGGGAAAAGGGACTGCTTGAGCGTGATGCCCGAACCATCAGTAATGGCCCTGTCATCGATTGTGATACGGCGTCGCCACATGTTGGGCTATGGCGGAAGAAGGAGCAGTAGCGCGGATAATTGAGGAAAAGGGGACAGCTGTGCATCCGGGGTGCGAAGACCACGGTGCAGCCCTAGGGAAAGCGCATCCTTTTATCCAACCTGCATCTGGAGAAGCCCATGCTTCTGGAGCTTCGGGATAATCAAGACCGAAAAACAAGCCATGTGCTTGATCAGAAGGCTCGAGAGCTGCTGGAAAAGTTGAGCAATCCATAGGGAGTGGCCCAAGCCGAAGCCAGACCAGGGTCTCTCGACAACTGTTGGTTATGAAACGCCACAAGCAAGGCGGATATGCCATGGCCAGCCGCGTGGCCCGCAAACCGCATCCAGTCGGTGTTGGGATTGGCTGCATTGTTGGGTTGGGGTAAAAGCGAGAAATTGGCTATTAATTTAGGTTTTGCGGGGTTGGACCCCACTCGTGCGTCCAGGGTATCTGGGGAAACTTCATCTCTGGCTTTACCTGTACCTTAAACAAAGCCTTTTAAATATATCAGTTTGACATATGTAGTTCATTGGTTCTATAAGCGACAACTCGGTATGTACAATTCTCGTACAGTACAGCCAGATTCAACCTCTGACGGCATGGATATCAGTACATGACCCGCCAGACACATGGACCTCCAAGCCGTCCTTGCTATCGATCTGTTGTTCTCCATTTACTGAATACGACTTGATATTAAATGGCACCCTGACGGTACCCTCTGTACCACTAGGGCCACACACGCTCAGCTGTACGCTTGTCCCATTTATCCGCCAACTAGCCTGGATCGCCCCATGAGGAGTGGGCAATCTTCCCCGTGCCCATGAAACATTCACATCCAACATCGCGGGACGGAATTCCCACTCGGAAAATCCAGCCGCAGTTGCCTGAACACCGAGCACATATTCCGAGAGAACGTACGTCGGCGCAGCTGCCCAGGGGTGTGCATGCGACGTGTAGAGGTCAAGCCCGGGTCGGCCATCAGGGTAAAGGTATTCCCAAGTTGTACCAGTATAGTATTCATCCTGGGTGACCATCGCAGCCCAAAGTTGGCCAAGAAGCACGCTGATAGCGGTAGATCTGGCCTGGCTTGAGTTGGGGCTATTGCGACTCTCCTGCAAAATTGATTCTAAGAGGAAACCGGTGAGAAAAGGCGCAAGATTGGTTGTTGATGCGTTGGCAACGGAGCTCGACGTTTTGTAGCCGATTCCAAGCCCAAGAGAGGATAATGCCGCCAGGGAGGTTTCTGCTTGCGTGGCATTGGAGACCCCCGCAAGAATAGCCCAGGCAGTGCCGGTGATAGACTGCTCGGTCAGGTTGCTCAGGTCAGTCGCAAAGTATTCCAAGCGAGGATTCCAGAGCCGTTGGCTGATCGCAGCTTTGATGAAAGTCGCGGAGTGACTCCACATTGTCGCGACATCTGTCTCATTCATCGCGGACGCTACGTCGGCCATCTGGTCGAGTGTGTGGGCAAGTAGCCCCGATACTGCAGTGCCATTGTCGGGTCCCGAGAAAAATCGCCCGACGTCGGTGGCGACGGCTAGTCCAGATTGACTATCGATCAGTGGCACGATAGCTGCCACGCCCTTCTTGATCTTTGTCCAATGTTTGGCCACAAACGCTTTGTCGCCAGAGTTTCTGTAGTGACCAGCAAATACATTGAGAAGGAAAAGCTGGTAATCAAGAAGTCCAAAAGAAGCATACGTGTCAACATATTTCGCCGACTGGCCCATGGCAGGCGACATGCTGAAGTAGCCAGCGTACTGCGACGAGTCCGGTGCCTGACGGTCAATCCAGTATTCTAGGGTTTCTTTTATAAAATCGGAGCGATAGGTGCTGGACTGGATGACGCGATAAGTGTGTACAAAATCACCATTCCAGACAAGACGGTCCCTTTTCGCGCCATCTAGACAGACGGAGTGCTTATTGGCCATCACCCCATATTCCTCGAGGACAGAGCTGAGCGTCATTGAATTCTGGTACAGCTGGGTACCATTCTGTGCATGGACCTCAACATCCTTGACAAGAGCGATTTGATCCTGGTATGGCCCAAACCCCCAGGTACCGCCTGTCAGACTGCCAGAGGAGCCAGTACTACCAGATACGATTTGCAGGCCATCCAGTGCCACAAATGTCTCGGTTCCATTGATGGTAACAGTGTATCCGGTCGCATTGATAGAAGTCGAGATCTCATACCATTCTCCCTCCTTAATGTTGACAGGTAAGGTATAATGGTTCACTTTTCCGGTGGTGAGAGAGGTCTGATTCACCAGGTTCCACCCGTAACTGACAGCTAGTGTGTTTGCAGGGACGATCGTTCGATTGGTATTGACAAATGTCGACCCAGCAGGGTATTCGCTGGTAAGAACAAAATAAGGACCAAATCCGCCCACACCAGCGGCGACCTTCCAGCCTGTTCCTCCACGGATAACCTTGGTCTGGAACGTCATGGTGTAGTTTCCAAAGGACGCTCCTTCCACTGATTGAGCAGGTTGCTGTCCACGAAGAAACACCCCTTCTTCAGTGACTTCCCATGTTGATGGTGCGGTATCTGCAGCAATGCATGCTTGCTGGACTGTGCGTGGCCCCAAGGCCCATATTTCATTATACAGACTGTTTGAGCTCTCGAAGAACCCTGGCAGTTTGTTTACCGGAGTGCGGTCATTTCCAGATTTGATACCAGCTTCGCATATGCGAACACTGCCATCTGTGAGGAGCTTGAGGTTCTGCCAGCGAAGGCCACCTTGAATGAAGAATGATTCCACCATCCCGGGTGAGGTGACATTGAACGTTTCGACGCGGAAGGTATTAGAGAGACCGTTGGAGAAGGTCCATGGGCCATCACCAAACGGCTCGTCAAGACCGGTCTTGGATTCGGTGTACTTGGCCTCGATCTGGACTGCAGTGGATAGAGAGTCAACATGGAAGAAGGGGAATCCCCCAACTTCGGTACCGTAGTCTAGGGTAACCAATGAGCTTTTCTGGTCAAGCGTGAAGCAGGATGCGTTTCCATGCTGGGTATAGTTCGCGAATCCCAAGCTGGTTCCATATCGGGTAGGGAGCACGATAGTGTCACTGTCAACTTCGTTAGCAATTACCAAGTCACTAGGGTGAATATATTCACGCGCCTTTGGGCGCCTATGAGCGACGCGAACAGCAAGCTGCTGCACGTAAAGATGGTCAATGGCTTCCCGGACATTTTCATTTGTGGCTGTCAAGGGGTCAATCCTACGAGCTTCCTCCAACGCTGCCATTCAAATAAGTACCCTGACTAGTGAAATGTCGTCAGGCACCAGCTTTACCCCAGTGGTCGATGTGATTGACCTGTCGGTCAATACTAATGTCGGGATGTGGGCACCTCTGGCTATCTGCCACGGCGATTGGTGCACGGGCTATCGCTTCCCCGAATAAATTATATTGAGGGTCCTATCCCCGCATTCCTGACGGGCTAATTTGTGCCGAATCTGTTGCATGTTCTCACTGCTCTCATTTCCCAGTGGTTACTTCTTTCCCAGATTCCCCAGCAACTTTCCGAGCAGCAGACCTGGAGCCCCACGTGCTTATCAGGACGAAGCTGAGGGCAAAACACATCAGCCAGAAGAGGAAAGTAGAGGAGAGGCTAGTCCGCCTTCTACTTTGGGAAGGTGTTTGGGACATACCTGGCAGGATTATACCGCCTCGGAGTTTTCCGAACGCAGTTAGCGTAGCCTCAGGCATTCCATGTCGTCTTGCGGCCTGAGGCATCACGTTTTAATCACTTAAGGAGATCGATACCCTAGGAGGACAACTTCTCTCTCCAGGTATACCTTCAATAAATGGGTATATTCTATTCTTACGTAAAGATAATATCGCCCGGTTACACCTCGTACCCGGAGTCCTGTCGAGAGTGGAATCATGCCTCGCAGGATCTAACCCTTGACAATGAATCTGGTCGCATCCGGCGTTTGCGCCTTCAGACTGACTCTGTATTCAGATCAGGCCACCATCTAACACATACAAAGTACATTCATCATCAGGGGGCTTGTCCCGCAGAACCAAGATCTAGTGATGTCGATCTGTGGGAGGCCTAACACGCCAACACGGGAAGATCATCGCCCTGCATTTCAATCTCGTATCCGGTGCGGAGAATAAGGAAGAGATATGAAAACTGAAAGTGACTTGCACTATGGCTGAAGGCTATACCTACCTGCCTCGCAACTGCATTCGAAAACCATTAGGCGAAGATGGCTTTCGAAGTATTCCTCTGAGCTCTTTTTGATCCTACAAGACCACGCACGGCATCCCCCTCGGCTAATCAACACAGAGAGTCTCCGAATATTCCACGGCGACTACAGCGTAATCTTGTCCTTGGCCGTCAGATCAGCCATATCAAATCTTTATATGACGTGAGCCTACTGTACCAAATGCAGGCATAGCTGCATCACCCTAATCAGACCTATGCCATTCAGTGAGCATAACTCAGCTATCAGGCTCTATCCGGAGTGTCCGGGGGGAGTCCATTAGATACCTACAGCTTCGCGCGGAGCCAAGGGTGGCTTTGAGTCTATCCAACAATACTTGCGTCGAGGATTGGGCTCAATCAAGCGACTCTTTGGACGCCTCACACTCCTGTCCATCCATGTCCAGTAGATGCTTCATAAGGATTGTACGAGCACTCGTAACCAACACTAGCACAGTCCAAGCCTGGTCACCTACACAACTACAGTCAGTCCATCGAGCAATATAAATACCATCTCAAGTCACTATGCTAACTACCTGATACACATCCAAGCCATCACATCGTCAGTCTTTCCATCGAATTCGGAATATTCAAATTCAACCAAGCAGCCTTTTAGCATTCCCAAAATGCAACTCTTCTCAGCTCTCACCTTTACTGTGGCTACCACACTCCTCACCTCCGTTCATGGAACTGCCACTATTGGCCAAGCCTGCAGCGGCAGCAGCACTTATGACTGCACCGACGATTTCAACGCTGTGGCAATCTGTAACGGCGCACGATGGGTAGAGGCCGCCCAGTGTGGAGGTGGATGCTGCGCCTGGCCCTTGGGTGACCCCGCTCCGTTCTGTAGTTGCTAGACGACGGACTGAGGTAAGCTCCCTATAACAGTCCTGATATGGGCCCTGGAATGTACTGACATGGTATGTTCTTGTCCTAGCACAGAGCCACACCTTGAGTGTATTTGGTCTTGTCGCTGGCAAAGTTCGGGGTCATTGTCTTAGTATCTCTTGTGGAGTTATTTCATCTGTGATGTATATACGTTCTATGAGTGACTGTGTGGTCGTGTCCGATGCAATGACCTATTCGGTCATTATGGACGAGCTGCGTACTCCGGATGAACTAGAAAATTCCGAGGACACGGATTTACGTCCCAAGAAACCCAGTCAATTTCTCCTTTCAACGAAGTAAAGCATGTTGTAATCAAATCGTCAATGAAGCATGTCTAGGAAGATAACAATACCATGCTTCCTGATCAGTTTCGAGCACCGGAATAGTATGGCCCTTCCGATGTCGATATTTCTATTCATTGCTCAGCCTCACCTTTTGCACGATGCAATCCTGGACAAAGTGGACGCTGATGGTGACCAGCTGACCGAGCCATTCTTAGAATTGTGGAATATATGCATGTCAGTTTCGGCCAATCTCAAGGCCAACGAGATGATCTGTCTCATTGATGCCTTAGACGAGTGCCAGGACGAGGATCGGAATCGGCTCATCAATGCTGTCAACGATTTCTACTTAGGCCCCCACAATAATAGCAAGCTGAAGTTTTTGTTCACAAGTAGACCCTATGAGCATATACGACGTGGACTGTCTGATCTCATAACAGTTCTACCCACAATCCACTTAAGTGGTGATGGCGAGAGAGAGGCTGAGCAGATATCAAGTGAAATAAACCTTGTTATCTCGAGAAGAGTGCACGATATCAGCAGACAGAGATCATTGATGGATGAAGAGTGCGAAATGCTCATAGACAGGCTTACTGCGGTTTTAATTCGGACTTACTTATGGGTAAGCTTGATATTAGATGTTCTCGAAAATACTCCGGAGTTCTCAAAAGGCAAGGTCCACCGTATACTGAGCGACCTACCTACCACTGTCGACAGAGCCTACGATAAAATATTGGATCGGAGTCCTGACAAAGGGAAGGCAAAGACCCTTCTTCATATTCATAACAGCTGCCATGCGACCTCTTTCTCTGGAAGAACAATCTCTGGCTCTTGCACTTAGTGCAGATTATCAAGATTCGACTGACATAGTTGATCACATGGAACCCAAAATCGCTCCAGAAAGACTTTAAGAGAACTTTGCTGAGTCTTCGTGATAATTCCGGATGACAAGGTCTACCTCCTTCATCAAATCGCGAAGCGATCTTGGTACAGGATAGTAACTTTACTCCGAACAGAACTCTTCCCCAATACACAACAACCTGGAAGTATTCGCTCCATCTCGCTGAACCAAACCGGATTCTCGCAGAAACATGCATTTCCTGTATATCTCTTGAAACAGATGACTCATTCCAGGAATGTATGCTAGAGTACTCATCATGTTATTGGGCCACTCATTTCCGCCAAGCTTGCATTCCAGGCGAGGATCCGCTAATAGACCGGGGGAAGTCACTTTGCGAACCAAGGTCGGATATATACCGAACATGGTATAAAATCCATGCCGTAAAGGCGGATGATGTTCCTGACAGCACTTCAACGCTTATGATTGCATCATCAATGGGGCTCACCGGCTTGGTCAAGTCAATTCTTCCTGCAGGGAAAGCAACCCTTAACTCAAAGGATTTGCAACACGATCAGACACCGTTATTATGGGCAGCAGGACGTGGTCATACAGCAGTTGTGAGGCTGCTGCTTACCGCAGATGAGGTGGATATCGACTCTAGGAACTCAGTTGGTCGAAGCCCATTATCATTGGCAGTTCAGAATGGCCACAAGGAGGTGGTGAGGCCCCTTATCCAGGAACTAATCTATTCAAAGCACTTTCTACAAGGTTTAGATTACGACAAAAACTTCTCTCCACCTCTCAAGCACACATTGCCAATACCAATTACGTGACTTAATGTCATTTCATCGCACAATCCTTACAGATAATTACCCCTAGCTCTCACGCCTCTCCCTGGCATTTACCCACCTCCGAAAACCGAACCCATTCCGACACCTAACCTGCAGCATCAACACAGCCCACACCAACAGCCGATATCCCACCATCAGCACTACCCCCGCAACCAGTCCTATATTCGGACGGTCTGTATCCAACCCATAAAGTTCCAAAGCCTCTTCCCCCATTTGAAGAGGACATGAACCATCCGCGCGACGCTGGCTATCCGTGCACTGCAGCTCCAAACCACTCAAACAGTAGTACGCCAAATTATCAATAGCATACTTGATAGGTGAAATATGATTAAACCACTGCAAAACGCGCGGCGGATTCAGACTCATGGTACCTCCAAGCATCGTAAATATAGACAACAACGCCGATGTGCAGTTTACAGCGAGACTAAGATTCCGCCCAAAAGCGAGGCACGCAAGCATACTCAAAGATTCGCCCGTGTTAAGCGCACATACTGCACTCAAGAAGCAGACGCCGAATTGCGTCGCCGTGGGCCCCAGCTGCGCCGCGTAGGCGAAGAGAAGGCTGAATATCCCGGCTGCAATTATTTCAAATGGGAGCTCAATCGCCGTGTATTGGGCAAGAAAGGCTGTAGCTCCATACAAGTTCATGGAGGATTCATGCTCGAAGAGATCTCGTTCAGCTGGAAAACTCGCGATATTTTGAAGCATGCCGATGAAGGCTACCGGGCCGTACTGTATCATGAGACCCATGCGTGTCTGGATCGAATTGTAGTCCTTGTGCAAGGGGGCCACGAATATGATCCAGATAAGGCCCATACCAGGGCATTGGACAAGTCGCACAAATATGGATAGAGGGTTGCGGAGCATGCTGAGGTAGGCTCGGTGGAGGAGAACCCGCGTGGTCGGGATGAAGCGGCAGCATTTGGACTGGGGTCTAGAGAGGTCAGAATGAGAGAGGGTAGGAGTTTCCGAAGCTGTTATTACAGCTGAGAATTGTGACTGCGTCCACTTATCCACTAGACGTTCTATCTCTTGGGCAGAAGAACCAGCTGCTATATTCATGAAGAAGTCAGGTGGGCTCGCGGTATGTGGACAGGTGTGTTCGAGACGGTCAAAGTAGGAAAGCATCTGGTCTACCTCCGCCGCGTACAGAGGACGGCCGTCCAGGCTGAGAAGAAGACAGGTCGAAAGCATTGCCCACATTGTGGAGGATGGTTGGTGAATCGAGAGGATGACGGTACATCCATCGGATGATAGTTGTTGAAGCACCTCAAGGACAGACAGAGCAGTGCGGGAATCCAGACCAGAGGTTGGCTCGTCAAGAACCAGCACTTTAGGTTCCGCTACAGTTTCGCAGGCGATTGACAGGCGTCGCTTCTCGCCACCACTTATTCCTTTGTTGAAGGTCGATCCGACAATGGTATTTGCGCAGGATTCCAACTCAAATCGCCTAATCGTGTCCTCCACCCGCCCTTTCCGCTCATTTGAGGGGACAGACCGAGAACATCTCAGTTCAGTGGCAAAGTACAATGTTTCTCGCACGGTCAGATTAGATAGAAGATTATAGTCATCCTGCGGGACATATGATACTAAACCACGGAGTTGCTGACTATTTATTGGAGACCCATTCAGCGTGATGAAGCCACCGGACTTCCATGATGGCCGCAAAGTCGTGACTAGTCGTCCAGCTAGGGCACTAAGCAAGGTCGTCTTGCCGCTCCCCGAAGGCCCCATAAGTACATTCAATCTTCCGGGGCGAAAAACGGAGGACACAGGTCCAACGACTCGAGCCGACTTTGGCCCAGGCCGTACCCATGACGGCGAACTTGTTTTGTAGAGCTCTAGGTTGTTAAGCTGTATATGGCTGTCCTCAAGTTGAGTTGGATAACGGGCCGGTGTCTTCTCGTGTAGACATGCTTGGCTTTCCCCATTTTCTGCAGCTGCCACGTACCAAGGTCGGCGGGCTGATTTGAGATTGAAAAGCAAAATTGCGGAGGCTTGGTAAACTACAGCAAACACGCATAGGATTAGAATTAGTTTCCAAATCCCACCAATGGGGAGCCCAAGACTATCCATAACAAAAGCACCCATGTATTCTTTGCATTGCGGATCATGGGCATCATGAGAGGGGCAGTCGTAGAGATACCCAGGGCTGGAGCCATTATACCCAACAAACTCAAGGGTGCAGAGGGCACTGAAGGTGTAAAAAGTTGTTGTGAGCCATTTCAGCCATTGCACATACACCGGCATTTGATTTGCCTGCAAAAAGTACCCCGACGCCGCTGTCTGCAACGTGAAGTACATATTCCCTATAAATATGGCCCCGTAGAAGTTCCGGGTCGTGGCGACAGAAACGCTCGCAAATCCAACGGCAGTAATATGTGTCAAAAACATTGTCAACCAGAACAATAAGACCTGCGAAGTGCTGTCTCGGTAGCCCACCATGGGATAATATATGGCAGTAAACAACGTGGGCAAGCTGAGGTCTTCCAGTAATAGCTTCACTGCTCGTCGACTGAGAGTAAAAAGTGCGGGACCAACAAGCTTTTCACTTCGTTCGTGATCAAAAGTCTTAACATCTTCGAGCAATCGACAAATCTCGCTGATTAACATCAGGTACCCATAAAGCCCCGTAGCATCCCAGAGGCTTCCTTGTCGGGAACGAATTCCCGCAAGGGATCCATCCAAGTGCCAAAATACCCATCCAAGGACGGCAGCTAGCCCAGCAATCGTACAGGCAATTCCAATGAGCGGCGAGATGTCTCTTATACATACTACCATCGTCCGCTTTGTCATGACTTTCAACTTCATCCAAAATCCCGGTTTTGTGCTAGATGGTGTTGGAGATTCCGGAAGCTGTGCTGGAAGGGCGACCGTGTCGAGTGCATTGGCCGACGAACCTTGAAATGGCACCAAGCGTTTAAAAGGCAGCTCTGGTGTGTTCTGTATCCATGTATTTATAGTGATTTTGTCTATGAGAAATTCGGCCGGGTTGACGAATGCTGGCAATCTAAACCCGGAACGGTCGAGGTAATCCGGGACTGCCTCCTTTGGTCCATCATACAGGACATGCCCCGATACGAGAAGAATGACATGATCGAACATATCCCAGACACTCGATCTCGGAGCATGTATGGAGATTATCACCGTCATACCACTAGCAGCTAGGTTCTTTAATGTCTGTATGACTTGCCAAGCGGTTGTGGCATCAAGCCCTGGTAGGAAAATTGATCAGTATGAGACGCAAGAATAATGGAAAATGGGACAGCTACACACCTGTTGTTGGCTCATCGCAGAACAGCACCGAGGCACCTATCAGCAGCTGAATGGCGATGCTGACTCGCCGCCTCTCGCCGCCACTACAACCATGCCCGCTCCCGTGCCCTATCCGGGTGTCGGTGCAGGTCTCTAGACCTAACCTACTAATCAATTCATCGACCGCTTGATCCCGCTGGCGCCCGCTTTTCCAATTCGAACGGAGGTCAGCCGCATACTGCAAGGTCTCGCGGACTGTCAGGGTGGCCGGGAGAACATCCTCCTGTATCACATAGGCGGTGCGAAATCGAGACAAATCATTGTATCCGTTATACGTAATCTCTCCCAGTACTGTCTGGTTTTGATTTTGAAATCTTCCCGACAACGCATTTAGCAAGGTCGTTTTCCCCGATCCACTTCCTCCCAAAATTGCCGTCAATTTCCCTCCGGGTATGTGTGCCGTTACTGAGTGCAAAACCGTGTGTGTGTTGTTGCTACTAATGTTTTTGCCTCTGAGGTGGTGTAAGCTTTGAGTAATTCTTTGCAGAATGGGCGATTTGGCTTGAACAGACACTTCATGTGCTTGGATATTGACTGGTGTATAGTGTGGCCTTTCCAGCACGCCACGGTCGGAGGTGGCCATGAAACCAATATACCTGTCATTCCAGTCACATAGCCTCAGTGTCTACGTATGTAGAATCTAGTCTATCAGATATGGCTCGACAAACGTCGACACAGTCGACGGAACGTGCGAAAACTAGCGCGAGAGAAGTCTGTTGGAACTCCCTCGCGCCTTAAGTCCAAGAATGTGAATCCCCCCGCAAAAAGGAATGTTCGGCAGCTGATGAAGAGTATTGAGAAACAAAGGCGAGCGATCTCATGCGCCAAAGGTCAATGAATAAGGTAGCCTCATAAGAAGCAATGCTATACTCGCCAAAATCTCTAGAGCCCGATGCCCAATTATAACCAATGACGCCTATAAGTAAGAGAAACGCTTTTATGAACAAAGCCACATTCAAGTACATTCCAAAGCCAGCTGGAAAAGAGATAGTTACCCTTATCTATGCAACACACTTATTGGAATGCCAGGAGAGCAACACTGAATGACTCGAGTTGGACAAAGTGTTACTCTCAGTTCTTCAGGTGCCTTGCTTCCGTTTGTTTCACTGTCCCCTTTCTAGCTGGCCCCCTGCATAAAATTAAATCGAACTGCGGAAACATATATTTTCCTCTTAAGTTCTACAAATTGTGCGTTGTGTCGTCTTTGCATTATTACAGGGAGAGATGCATACTAGGTCAGAAACACATATGATATTGTACGATACCAATTAATGGGACGTCACATTCGGGAGCTATTTTCACATAGAGACTGTGGACCTCCTGCCAAGAGCAAGTTATGCAGACGAATTTGGCTTTATGGATTGTTCCCTACTTTGAAGAGACTATCACATCTGCTTTACCTCTGAGATACCACCCAGGATCGGCGTAGGTGCCTGCAATGCGATCCCATATGTCAAGATACTGGCCAAAGTTACGTTGAACGTTCTTATGATGTACTGTATGGAACTGCTGCCGGTTATCATCTGGGTTCACATCAGCCAAGGTAGCAATGAATAGATGCGTGAGACATACGAATAAGGAAAGACCAAACGTTGGCACAGCCGAAAACGAGCAGTTGTATCTCTCGTGACATGGGCCAGAGAAAACTATATGCGTAGATAGGAAGGCTCATAACCCAGGCTTCCAGCGGATCAAAGGCGTAGGCAGAAAAGGGGGTCGGGATGATAAAACTGCAGGTTAATTCCATCAAAAACTGCCCACAACAGGAGGTAATCGTGAAGGCTCACCGGTGATGCTTCTTGTGCATTGTATTGAAAAGAAGCGGGTGGTGAAACAGGCGATGAAGCCAATACATGCACGTGTCGCTGAATATAATAAAATATGCGACTTGGGCAACTTCGTACGTCGCACTAACCGTGCAATCACCAAAGTCATAAAGCTTTGCGTAGCCACGTACCTGGGTAAGAAGGATCGGCACAGTGAGAATAGTAGACAAGAAGAGGGTCAACAATGACTGCTGGGCCTCTTCCCAGATCTGGTTCTTATGGTATCGTGGATGCTGCTTCAGAGACTTGTCAAAGTTCCAAAGGTAGCACAGGCCACCAAATAACAGAAGAAATAGGGAGCTTGAAAGCCTGAGGGCAATGTGTATCAGCTCTAGCCGAATTGAAGTTATGGCCGGGGACACAACCATAGAAAAAGAAATATGCTCAGGGCCTGGCGATGCGGGCTATCTCGGCGCCAGACGCTGGGATCGGTCATGGTAGCGCAAATTCCGACCAATCTAGGACGTGGGCAAATAGCATGCGTGAGCGTATTGCGGGTAGATATATATAATGCGTCAAGGCAAGACTGATCGAGATAGGCTAGAATGAGATCCATCTGGGTGGACTGACATGTCAGTAGGCTGATGTAAGGACTTGGACAAAGCGATTAGCAGGAAAAAAAAAAAGAAAAATAGCATGAAGCTTACCATTCCAGCAACACCTTAAGAGCTTCTTTATAGTTTTAAAGCTGGGCTAATATGGAAAGTGACATTTCACTGGGGATCGGAACAACACCTGTAGTAGGCGAGGAACGGCCTGCAGGCTCAGAAAATGTCTCTTCAAATATTTAATGCTCCGATTTTCTATCAGGTAGGATCCGCTAGTTGGGCATAATGATTGACATGTCACACATACAGCACCTCTTCCCGAACTGTGCTGTCTCGACAATTATCTGGGAGTAAGCCTGAGTGGCAACATACATGAATCTCTCTGCGTAGTGAAGCATGCAACATGATGGTAATCAAAAACGCTCTAGATAGTTTGTGCTGCTAGATCTTGCAGACGCGACTCAACGGTCACATCCATTCCAACCAAGTAAGGGGTAAACGGACCCTGTCCGACGAACTGGGGGGTCCATGGCGGATACTTGCAGTTGCGGGATCCTGAATCTGACTCAACAGCAGATGTGACACATCTTTTTGAGTTGGCAAGAGCTTGCACGAGCATATACATGCTATTTACAGCTCTATTTCATATTATATTAATACTGACCTTATCGTAACCCAGCCTCTCAGAATGCTTGACAAATTTCAGACTCAATATGTGGCGATGTTCAGTATGAAGTCTGCTCCCGATCCCAAAAAGACAATGCAGTCGCCATAGAGACCAGGTTGTACATACCAAGCACAGCATCAGTCTAGCGTAAGATTGTGGGCTGCCATATGTAATATTGTAGTAGCATCTGCAAGCCTTAGGGAGCGGTATAACGGGTTTCATTCTTTTATATTCCAAATGTTCTAAACAAGGTGAGAATTCGCGTCCCTAACGCAAGCTCCATAATACAGCTTCCAAAAAAGAAAGAAGAAGAGAATGTATGTTCTTTCCGGAATCAGAATACGCCAGGAACAATTCTCCAGGGAACGCGGCGACAATACTCATCCCAGCCAGACCCATACTTATCCGCACATTTTTCCTCATCTCGGAAACACCGATGGATGATCATCCCTGTAACCAAAACGGCTTCAGTGTATGCAAAGCCGCCCCCATTCCCGCAGAGCGAGCATAACGACCATGTATACAGCACGCTTCCAGCATAATTGACATGACGGGCCACTCCCCACAATCCTGCAGATAGAAAATTAAGCAAGAAACCTTAGAGAGAGATTAATTGGGGGGGGTACTTCGCAACTAAACATAGACGTACCAGAGCAGAGAAGGTGAGAACGATGGGTTTTCCCATCCCTTGTCTGATAAGATACGGGTATTCCTTGTGCCTGGCGACCCCAGAACAAGCACTTTCCCTGCGTTCTATTGAAACGCATCTTCTGACGGTCGGCATAGAAGCGCAAAGACCAGCCCGCTACAAAGATCACTATGCTGGCGATCAAAGCAGGGAGGGAGATCTCTGTTGGGTGTTTGGCAAGATACTGGGTTTGCAAGGTCCAGAAAACCGGCATCATTGCAGAGAATCCGTAGATATTGTAGAAGCCGAACGATTCGTATTTGCCGTCCAAGGTGTGGAAAAAACTGGAGGTTTCAATTAGTATTGAACAATACTCTGTTAATTTTTATTGGTAGGACTTACACCTCTTCATTAACGAAGAAGTCCACGACCACTACTGCGCGAAGTAATACAACTGTGAACATGGTGCCCGTCAGGTATCCATGTTGCTCATATTGGTAGGCAGCAAAAGATAGATCACTAGGCGATCGTTAGCTTCTTTGATATTCGTACTTGAGGAAATATAATTTTGGGTCTTACATCAATGTCCATGCGATGATGCCCCCGGAACGAGTAGAAAGGAAATGTCTCCAGTCCCAGTACTGGCCAACACGTGGGTGAAGTTCGCTTCCTTCGAATAAATCATACCAAAATGATCCTGTGAGCGGTCATTAGCACGTACATGTCATTAGTACGTACATGTAAAGTACTTAAGAATCGTGGAGGTAAATTTGGCTTGCCTGTTATATAAGTTTCGTATGCATTATCGGGCGCCACTCGGGCCTTGATCTGGAAGAGGAGGAGAATGATGAAGGAAAAGATGTTCGTAACTGCCACCAGCTCTCTCCATGTTTTGGCCAATGCGGTAGGACTTAGTATCCCAGCAAATGAGCCACTCACTGCAAGACAAACAGTGACTATCCACGCTGCTAAACCATTCAGTTTGTATCTCAATCGTCGACCAGCAGGTGTTGGCGGTCCGAAGACAGTTGGCCCCGGAAGTGCGATATACAGCAGACCCTGGAAAGTCAACCACGCTGCATACCCTCTGGTAGCCTCGAAGGTGGGGAGAGGTGTCCTTTTCAAAAAGAAATGAAGGAACCCTTCAGAGTATGCAGATTTGGCCGTGGCTGAAAGTGCGGTATCGAAGTCTTGGTAGGCAATACAGTAGAACAACACCGTCAGAGGTGTCGTCACACAGAATATGAAGGACATTAATACCAGATGGATTTTGGGTTTCGGGAGACCATCTTGGATTTTGGAGGCTTTGGAGGATTTTACATCCATCCCTTGGAATTTCATTGCGTTCATGTCGACTGCTTTGGCTGAGAATTCACGACTTTGGATCGGGCCCCATGGCATTGGAATCGAGTAGGTGTAGTTGTGCTGGCTTCTCTCTTTTCGGGCCAAGTTTCGTTAAGTAAAACTATGTGTTGAGTCGGTCGGGCACCTTGCGCTAGTCATATACTGTGCATGTCTCATGTCTCTATTTTCAATAACCCAGTGCATGCCAGACACCCCCGGAAGGGATGCAGCCGGATTCCTGCAGCGAAGCACAAATAGCGAAACCTCGTCTCAAAATAACCGTGTTTTGTATGATAGCCACACCATCGAGGCGTCCTGCAGTCCCACGTGCCTCTCAAGCTACCCCTCAGCGTCTGCTTTACTGAAATGATGTATATCGGAACAAAGCATACTTCGACTACAGCCTTATCATCACCCAAATCGATACAAGAGGAACGAAGATAATTAGTGTCCACCCGCTACTCTTCCGCGGTTTGGGGAGCTAGCCACAAAAGAACCTCATCTCAACAGACTTCCAGACTAATCTGATAGACTATTATCTGAATATAGACATGGCTAGTTATAATTGATTCAATACCTCCCCCAATGCCACCACTCTCATTCTTCTGCTGCTTCGTCTTCTTTCTCTTCAAGGGATGAAAGGGTGACAAATCTATGAAACTGATCCTTCAAGTCAAACCGCACCGTCTATGGGTTTAGTTGTATTAATCTCTTACCCACTGTGAACCCGACCGCAGCATCTATGCCACCGGCTGCTCCATTACGCCATGCTGATGTAAGTAACCATAAGTATCTTGGTTACTAACAAATCACATTATGGGGTGGACACCCCTCAGACAACATTAGGTTGCCATCCCGCTTCCCATTAATGCAGCTGACCGTTCTAGTAGGACGCTTCTGCACTGTGATAGAAACCTCGGTCGTCATCACATTTCTTGTGTCACTTAATGTTTTACTTATTCTGTCCTACCTAAGTATCATTACAAATGTCGTATTGGGACACATTCAGATTCGAATCATTTCCCAACCCCTCCGGACTCTAGAGATCATAAACCAACCAAGCCACATCACTACAACGCGCAACGTCAATTCAACCCAAAATTGTCTTGAAAGAAGATTTTTCCGCCATACGAGGCCATTTACGATAAGAAAAGTTATGTCCCATCAGGTTACAGAATTCCTGAATTGGGATTTGTTGCGCCTTGCTTGGGAAGACCTACCTAGGGAGACGAAAGCTTTCCTCTGCAGCTACATTAGAGACGTAAAATCGGATGATTTGGAGTCGCACGTCAAGCACATAGTACGAAGGAATTCTCCCGTGCTGCTATCTAGATTGAAAGCTGATCGATTGCTAGGCAAACGCGGGATGGGACAGAGTGCCATATCCGTGCTTTGGTATGCTATCATTTGTGGATTTTGATCTGTCTAAATCCCCAGTCTATGACGAAATTATATCCAATCTCACAGCGTCCTCGGTCATGCTAGACCTGGGGTGCGGCCTCGGTCAGGAGATTCGTCGGTTGGTGTATGATGGTGCCCCAGCCGAGAACATTGTCGGCTTAGACAAAGACGAGCGATTTATAGAACTCGGTTTTGATCTTTTTCGGGATATGGCTACCCTAGACTCGACGTTTCTAGTTGATGACTTCTTCAAGCCAAGTCCAAAGCTTGCTCAATTAGCTAGCCAAATCCGGGTTATAAACTCCGGTTATTTCCTGCATTTATGGGACTGGGGAGGACAGGTTAGCGTTGCTAAATGCATGATTGGCTATCTTTCTCTTCAAGAAGGTGACCTGATCACCGGTGTCCAATTTGGGAGGGAAGATGCTGGGCTTTGGAAGGTACCAACTCTTGACTATGCTATTTTCCTACACAACCCAGCCAGCTTTGCAAGTATGTGGCATCAGATAGGAGAGGAAACTGGCACCAGGTGGTTGGTTTGGTCGAGAAGCGACCGCGAGGGAACTCACGAGAAATTGGCTGCTAAGGGATTTCGTTTGCGATGGTATGTGCGGTATGAAGGAAGGCAGTCCCAACCTGTACCGGGTGAAAACTTCAGTGGTAATCAAGCAGACCAGGAACGCTGTAAGAGCATCCAACTCAGAGAGAATTTTAGAAATGAATAAGAACAGAACTAGACGTGATTAGCAATTTACTATCGATAAAAGACATACTGAACTTTCATCACCCTAGCGCAACGCCGATTACCGCTGTGCATTAAGCTCCACGGTCTCTACCGACCCGCTTTCAACCGCATAGAACAGTGGTGTGCTCCCAGAAATATCTGGTGTGTTGGCTAAGAGACCGGCATCCAAAAGAGTAGCCACGATCAATGGTTTTGCCCATCTTGATGCAGGAAAGAGGGCAGTCTGGAAGTACTTGCTCTGGATATATGGATTTCCTCCATTTTCCAGAAGCACCCGCACGACATCTCTATGTCCATTCTTGGATGCGAGGAAACAGTGTCTCTTTTTTGCCATTCTGTTGGTTAGGGTCCGCGCCATGCTTAAGCAACTCAAGCAGCACTTCCGCATGACCTAATCGCGCTGCACGATAAAGGCCAGATTCGGTAAGAATCGGCAAATTGGTATGGACGCCGGTCACAAGAGACTTGCCCAGATTCATATACAAAGTTGATAGCTCTTCGACAGTTACAAGCTTCATTGACGTAGTCCAGAGATTGGATCTTTGTAGCGAATTCGGGGAGTATTCGCAATTTGGATCAGCACCTGCTTCGAGAAAGCGGCGTACTATACCCACATCTCCACTCTCGATAGCATAGTAGAGAGTTGAAGGAGAGTTCTCGGGTGTGGCTCCGCTATCAAGTAGTCCTTCCAGTAATTTCGTACTCAATCAATTTGATATAAACTACCTATGGGCTTAGGACTATAGAGTGGTGTTCCCAAGAGCTAAACAGAGGTCACGGGATGACTACATGATGCCGTCATCCCGCGTGGCGAATTCTCTGTATAGAAAGAGATCATCTAACAAGGAGCGGTTCCCCAAATTCACTTCTGAGCATAATTCCATTTTTTCCAGGGCAGCTATCAATCAATAACATTGGCAGTAGCAACATTATATGCAGGGAAAGTAACCCGCGAAGCACCCAGATTCGTAACATAGCAATATCCCCCCCATCAATTACTTCGTCTGAATATGTCAATATACAGCCATATCGCAACCAGCAAGGAGCGCCATGACCAGATCCAAGCCGAACTCGCTAGTGTAGAGAGCAGTCCAGAGTCTCTCCAGTCGCAAGAAAGCTACCTGGCCGAGCTCCGGAACGAGCTGACCAATACCAACAGACAGTTGTCGCAACTACACAAGATCACCAAAGGGAACCGCGAGCTGCACGAAAAGTACCGCGACAGCACAGTACGCCGCCTGTTCTATCGAGCGAGGGGCAAGAGGGAGGAATTCGAGGCCAAAGCCGATCAGGAGATGCGCGATTACTACGACGCTCTAGCCAAGGAGAACCGTGCGCAAGCGCAGCGGGAGATGCTGGAGGCGCAGGTCGCGGACGCGGTCGCTCAAGAGAAGGAACTCCGGCGTGCATGCACCACAAGGGAACAGTTGCATGCCGAACTGGATGCCATCTACAAGCAGATATTTGAGGGACGGACGGAAGAGTTCCCCGAGGAGGATGCGCAAGAGGAGACCACAAAGCAGGCGCGGCGCGAATATGGGCAACGGCGCGAACGATGGAGTGATCTTCGGCAGGTGACGCAGTGCCTGGCGCGAGCGCAGCTGACACTCCGGGAGGTGCTGCTGAATTTAGCAGAAACGCTGCGGTACTGTGAGAGGGATCTGTGGAGTTTTGGAAGCACCCTAGCCGATTGGCGGCAGCAAGACTGTCTGTCCCGGGCACAACAGAAGGTTACCCAGACGCAAATGCTAGTCACACAGGCCAGACGACTGGATCCCAGAGTGCAGGCTCTGCCGGCCATGAACATTGTTCAGCACGACTGGGTTGGTGAGTTGGTCTTTGGCACCTTTCTGTTTCACACCGACTTTTTGGGCATGATGCAGCAGTCTGTTCTCGAGGTGAAGCGTGCGGAAGAGGTTCTGGCAGCGCAAGTTAGACAGGCAAAGTCCCGTGAAGATGATATGCAGGCCCAAGTGGAAGATGCGCGAATGACGTTTGAGACCGCACAGCAAGATCTCCGCCAACTCAGATATGAGCTCTTCATCAAAACTGCGGATCCTCCACCGCCCTACACCGAGCCAATGTCTCCGGGGATCAGTGTCTAGACCTGACAGCTGCTTAACATAACAAGGAATTTACCTCACCGTATGAAAACATTATATGTTTCCTATAGTAGAGAGACGGGAAAGTGAAAAGTGATTCGCCATTCCTCGCTCTAACAGATTCCTACGGACTTCTTGGGTGTACTTCACGTTTCAATACCAGTCTCTAAAGATTATAATAGTCTTCTATTTACAACACTGAAGCTGTTCCATCACGAGGAATTTCGGGCAGAATAGCACTGAAGGGGTTGCTTATGCCAGATTTCCATCTGACTTTGTTGGATGTCACCTATATATCTAATGCATTAGCAGGACCCAACCAATCTCCTTAGTAAGGATCTACTACTATTATAGGTACTGTCCTCTCTAAAATCCCGTTCCAATACCTTGAATCTCCGGATCACCCCACTCCGCGGCAGCCACGAAGCAGAGATGAGCCCTTTCTCGCGGTGGTTCATTCTTCCGAATCCCACGCTTCTCTAGTAGTCATAAGTATAACACAAATAACCTCCCTCCGTATCCATCACCTGCTCGATGGTCGCATCAGGAATGATCTCGTACGAAGTGGGGTTGTAATCCAGGGTGACGTCGACCCAGCCGGTGGAGGGCTCAGACTCAGTGGTGTAGCCGCTTAGCTGGTAGAGCCGGTTATCAGGATCGGCAGACTGCCAAGCCCACCAGTTCTGGTCAATGAAGCCGTGGTACAAGAAAAAAGACGGGGTCGCCGGGTGATCCGGACACAGTGGAGAAGTATGATCTTAGAATAGAGTAGTCAATGACTATAGTGTATGAAATCTAGCTATATTCAGTTAAATTTATAGGTAAAGAAGTTGCACTAGATAAAATGTGACAGATATTTGTTCGGAAAGAAAAAGAAAGAAAAAAAGGGGAAAACAAGCAAGCTACTATGATGCTCTTTTGCCTGGTCTGGTGTTCAATAGAACCAAGCGGTATATATTGACACACAGCCTAAACTAATTGTAACCATCAAAGTTTCGAATCACCAATCGTCCGACTAATATCAGACGCCCAACAAAACAGCGGTTCCCTCTTTAAGCACTCCATAACAGGTTCTTCTAACACAATTCTCAATTCCCACAATGGCATTTTCCTAGCTCCACCAGAAACCGGCCTTGCAGGCATAACCCAATACATCCCACTAATCCTCGGATCAGGCACATCAAAGTTCGCAACCGGGCCCAACACAGAACCAAAATTCAACCCATACACATCGAAATGGCGAATACTGCTCACGAATAGCTCGGCCCATTGAGCCTGGAACGAACTCCAATCATCCAAGGTGTTGATGTGGGAGACGTAGCGGGTGGCTTGCTCGGTGGTGATGCTTCGGATCTCGTTTCTGATTTGTAAGGCAACTTCACGAATGAATGAGATGTCGGCGATTGGGTCTGTGGTCTTGCGTGAAGTGGATCGAGTAGACAGTACGCATTGGGTGGTCATCATTGCGTTTCCTATATAGGTGCCTAGCTTGGGGTGAAGGATAGAGCGAATTTCGACGAGACAAGACAATGTGGAAAGTGTGTCCTTGGGTGTGGTTGGCGATGATGCTTGCTTTGCTCTGGTGACGGAGATCCAAATAAGCGCGGTGAGAATATCCCCGTTTGTCAACTTCGGCTTGAATGTCTGGCCAAACTTCGTGCAGAACATAGAGTTGCACTTTTCCTTGAGCATGCTGATCTTATCTGGAGACACTGCAAATCTCCGACTAACTGGGCTGCATGGAACTTTTGGTCTAGCTTTGAATTTATCCTGGACATTGTATGGGGCCGAGCTCTTTGTCGATGCAAGCTGCTGCTTTTTTTGAAGCTGCGCAGCCATATCTGTGAGTGCCGGGTCGCCTCGACAACATGCAGCCAAAGAATCTAGAATAGTGAGGACCCCCAGTCCATCCATCATACGATGGTCGAAAGTCAGGCATAACACTAGACCATCTGTCATCACATTGGCCTGGAATCGCAATACAGGGCTTGGATCGGTGGTGTGCAGATGGAGAGGAATTGGGACGAAATCAGCATGTTGCACATCATCGCACTCCACGGCGGAGGTTTTAGCGGCATGATGAATGACCTTAAGCATGGGTGACCGGTGCAATGCTGATGCCTCTGCCGGTGTGACTTGCATCAAGTTCTGCTTGCCGTCAAGCTCTTCTATCATCACTATGTTTCCGCTTAGGAAGGGAAGGGCGTCTAATAGGCGCGAGATGCCATTTCGGAGAACGGGGATGCCATCTGAGGGCGAGTCGAGCTTGAAAGTAATGTAAGTGAAGAGATAGAATGAAGGGACGATATGGTCCAATGAACTCAAAGTGAAGGGTTTAAAATTTCTGGGGGTGTCCAGGGTAAGAGATCTAGTATCATCAAGTTGTGCCATCTTGAATTGTTGTGATGAGTTTAGGCCCATGAAACACTCACATCCAGGATGGAAGGCATTTATTTACCCATTTTGTTGGCCAGCCCTTCTGGACCAAGCATGCATAAATTCTCAGCCCGAAAATGTCTTTAGTAACTTGATTTCGCGAAGATCATCGACTGCACTGGGACGGGCCTGTCAGCTGTCAGGAAAACACACCCCACCCTCCCCACGGTTATGCCCGCATCAGCTGGGGATGAACTATCGATCTGATGACCATTTCACAATCACAATTCTGGTTATTATTAGTCGATCTAGCCAAGTCGTATATCCATTTATGCATAGCGTCGGCGGAAGTATCTACGTTCGCCATATGCGCGTCCAACCGATTCAGTCACACGACCTGGATAGGAGCCTTCTTCGAAATACTGCCACGAAGAGATGGTGAAGAAAAAGCAGCAAGAAGATCCTATAACTCAAATAAAAAAGAAGACACAAAAACATACAACAGAAGGGATTCGCTGGTGGTCACCCACCCAACTACTAACCTCCCGGCGTGTGGCTTAAGTACGGCTGAGCGGACGGGAAGCCCTGTTTTCCACACCCTGTGGTCGTATGTACTCATCTTAATATTTCTAATACCAATATACTTCATATTTCAACTGTATTCACTGATGTTCGAACGTGAGATAATCACTACTACCTCTGCGAGATCAATACTAGCCTGAGCTCATAGTGAATACAGGATTTGATCGCTTCTATTAGGGAAGTGCATAACTAGCGTTCCCCCTCACGGCAAGTATATCTATCCTCTCATCCTACGCTCCGGACCCTCACGCATGCTTCGCAGAATCATCTATTGAAGCTTCAATCAACATGGTCGGCCAGGCGTGCGTCCGAGGTACCCCTTCAAATAAGTTGACAGGTGCTGCAGCAGAAGCTGCAGCTAAGGTCAATAAGCTTCTTCTACACGAATTCACTGTGAGAGTCAACAATAACCCTTCTACAGATTTAGAGGAGTTGATACAGTTCAAGCTCAAAACCTATCTCCCTCTACGTCAACTTTTTGTAGACTCGGCTGTGGAGGCTGAATCAATGAAGAACACTGAATCCCCGTCTGGTCCTCCACTGGCTGTAAGAGAGGAATTTTTGATCCCTTCGGATGTTGTTGTCATACATCCATTGAGTATGGATGTTACTCGCGCAGCCCAGTCAGTCTCAACTTGCGCTAGCGACTCTTCCAAAAATCCCGAGCACGATCAGAGGTATCAATGATCTAATCTTACACAGTGACATACTATGGCATTTTGGATCGACCGCAGTACTAGGCATTGCCCCAAACCTGGCTATGAAACTCGGGAACTACATCGATGTGGATCACCTAGCAATGGTGGAAGACATAAAACGCCAAAATTTGCGAGTTCCTATACCGGATACTCACGGTGTGTTGCAGCAAACCGGCACTACTCGGAACTTCGTCTTCATGTCCCGCGTGCCGGGACAACCGCTGGGTTCAATTTGGAAGACGTTGAGCCCCTACCAGAAAGCGTCGGTCCGAGAGCAGCTAGATGCCATCTTCAGTGACCTAAGGTCGCTCCCTTTTACACCATCCGATGAACCTGGTGCAGTGTACGGTGGAGGCACTCCTCGCCGGTGTAAAGATACCAGAAGAGACTTGTGTGGCAGATACACCGATCAGCAATGAGACAGAGTTCAATCATTTCCTGTCATTTAATCCTCGGCGTACTGAAACGAGCCATATTGTGATGATTCGATCATATATGACAACTGGACACAGACTGGTGATGACCCATGCAGATCTTCATCCTTGAAACATCATGGTTACTGTCACCCCTTTCTCATCTAGCCCCAACGAAGTCGATAGACAGTGTCTATATATATCCGAAGCCTTCACCGGTACAGACGACGTGCTATCGGAGCGAGTAACAATTACAGGTATAATAGATTGGGAAATGTGTGGTTGGTATCCAGAATACTGGGAGTACCTGAAAGCATTGAACACAATCTTTCCAGGATGCGATTGTGAGGATTGGTGGGAGTACTTGCCAACAACGATCGGGGTTTGGCCTAAGGAGCATGCAGTCGACCTGATGTTAGATAAATGGTGTCGATGACCCGGCAATGGCATTTGGAAAACTGGTAATGGTATGCGCACACGCCAATGAATATAAATGATCTAATTAGGGCGGAGGGGGAAGATAATGGCTTCTATCATCTACTTTTATGCTTGGCTTAACTCTCGGTTTCAGTAAAGGAAGAAGTGCAAAAAAAACCAACAGCAGCGTTTCTAGACCGAAGTAATTCATCGACAAGATGCAGATGTTTCAATGGAGTTTGATTAAACTTTCTGGCGCATCGATTCTAGGGTCGCTTTCGACCCGGGGCCAATATGCAGTAGTCCCGTCTGCTCCATCCCCTCCAAGACTTCCATGATCCATGCCTGGCAGTTCCAGGTGGCACTTTCATTATCGACCGGGTGATTTTGAATTATTGACAAAGCCAGGTCTTGTTTACCTGAAGAGATGGTCCCGCAGTACACTGCGTGCTTAATGCGTTTCGATAGTAGAGGATCTCTGAGGATGGGCTCCTTCACGCAGTAGCCGTCCTTGTTGAGCCCAACCTGCAGAATAATAGACTTTACGTTGGCATCTTTTATCCAAATTACCCAGTGGCAAGGCTCATCGGTCTCAGCCCTATATATGACCACTGTTATACGACTATTCATATTGTTTGTTCTATAAGGCATTGTCAGTTATGTCTATCAGAAGTCTTCCACGGTAGGATGAATCTGACTAACGGAGACATCATCGATTAAAAACGAGAGACACAACATAGGTTTTCCTGTTTCGAAGGAGATGGGGACATGAGGAAGATGTTCATCCAGTTGGAAGGCTGGGTTGGCTCATAGATTATGAATTGTGTCGAATGTGAATTGGATCTAAATGGGAATCAGGTTCAGTATGAATTCGAATTAACGTTATTGAATAATATTATATTCTATTTCAAACATTTCATTCACTCTAGACATCTTTAAGCCCAGACTACTCAGACTATTATCACACTCTTTGATCCTGTGAAAAACATTTCTCGCAGTGCATCAGGTCATTGCACGGACACAGTGCATATCACAAGCGTTGAATCATAGAGCTGTTGCGAGCTATCTTGATCTAGGCTGATTCTAGGTTTAGAATTGATCTACGGAGCAACTAACTAGTGGATGTGAGAATGAACAACTTCTCCCCGCCAACCCCCGCACGTCCTTTCTTCATGTCTTCCACACCACATCATCTCAACTTTCATCAATAACATAACATCTGTTTCTGAGTACAAACCTACATCATGAATGCAAACTTCCCAGAGCCACACATCCACCTCCCGCAAGACCCTCACACCCACACAGCCATCCTCCTTCACGGCCGCGGCAGCAACGGGCCCGAATTCGCCGAGGAACTGTTTTCCTCTTCGACATCGGCGGGTCAAAATCTTCCCTCCCATCTCCCAACCTGGCGCTGGGTATTTCCCACCTCCAAAGACCGCTGGAACGATCGCTTCCAGGAGGAGCTATGTGCCTGGTTCGATGCGTATTCTCTAGATGATATCACTGAGCGCCAGGAATCACAAGTTCCTGGATTGCGGGAATCTGTCTCTCATGTTCTTGATGTCCTGGGAAAAGAAATCGAGCTTCTTAATGGTCAGACCACACATGTGTATCTAGGTGGGATTAGTCAGGGCATGGCAACCGCAATGTGGACTTGGTTTTGCGCGAGTAGCAAGGTGCAAGGGAGTTTGGGGGGAGTCTTGGGCTTTTGTGGATGGATGCCGTTTGCGGAGAGGTTTGAGTATGGGGATTTGGATCGAGGGGGACGGCTGGTTGAGTTTTGTTCGGAGGTTGTGGGGGTTTCTGCGAGTGAGGATATGAGATTTTTGAATACGCCGGTACTTTTGGTCCATGGGACAGATGATCCGATGGTTTCTGTGGAGTTGGGGAGGCAGGTGATTGGGATTATGAAGCGGGCGGGGATGGAGGTCGAGTGGTTGGAGTATGTTGGGGCAGAAGGGGATGGGCATTGGATCAAAGCGCCGGAGGGATTTGATGCAATTTTGAAATTTCTACAGTTAGGAAAGTATCGTGTCAAAGGGTAGTAACAGAGTTAGATCTTATAGTCGCAGATAAACATGCCTTCATATTGAAATGGGTAATGAGAACTAGGAAACAAGTGTATGATACAGCGCAACTGTTCACGTGTAGCCATCCTCACAAATGTCATCAAGCGTCAATTCCCTTCAACCATCGCTCTCTAATCTTTTAATTCATCTGCCTCCAAAGAAGCCTTCTTTAATGCTTGTTCTCATGCTTTCATGTCCTCAAATTGATCACTAGAAACCTATTCCTCACATCCTACTCCAATAAAATCCTGACACATCCTCATCTGCTCGTTGTCTACATCTTGTGCGCCTGCCAACCTCGGACATTGTTTCTACTCAGTTGGTGAATGTACAAATGTATAAAGTTGTGCATTGCTGCCATTGATGCCTACTCAGCTGCGCGACCACTTAAAGAGGTTTGATTTGCGAATCAAGTTATCACCCTCCCCCAGATTACTAGCGTGATGAAAGAGGCGTCTCAGTCTACTGTTCAATATCTCAACGTATCGTAGTGTTTTGGATCTACCCCTGAAGTCTGCTTGGCATCGTGGTAGTGAGGCTGACGCCTGCGGAATGATTTAGCTTGTTGGTCCTGTTCTTCTGATCCCAGTTCATTGAGGTTACTGCGTAGCGCGAGCTCCCGGAGAGACTCGGACACATCATCGTCGTAGCTCTGTAGGCTATTTAGAATAACCCATCATAGGAAAAGGGGAAGTGTGGTGCTGTGCTGCCAGTCATTTAATCCAATAAGGTCCAATCAATTAGAGACATGATGTTGTTCGGTGAAGATCGCGGGGTCGGAAGACTGAGCGATGAAGACCTAGAACTTTAGGAAGAATACTGGGAGCAGTTTCAAGATACAACTTAAGTAATGTGGACGAGATGCGATTGCAGCTCAAAATTGTAAGTCTCCCTCCGAAGGCGCCCGAAGGGCTGAAAAGGGTTTTCCGAATCGGGAAAGGTATGCGATCTCTTTTTTTAGCGCCCGCAATAAGAGCTGAAAGGCAGTCTGGGTCTGCGAAGTCTTAGTTACTGACTCAAGTCAATCCCGAATGCTCGTGGCAGCAATACTCACGGGGCCCACCCTCCACCGGTAGATTTACTCTCCTTTCGTACCTTATTCTGAACGACGTGTCGGGTCAATGCAGCATCGCCCTTTTGTAGTCGGCAACGAGTCTGTAATGACCACCTTACTACTGTCAGGCGCGTTAGAGCAATGATAGAAACCGCCACTTGCTAAAACCGCAGTCGAAATAGTCGTGACTTGATTCCCACAATGTGAGTGATGAGTTTTATTCTCTGTTTTGGGGATAGATTGAACCATGCATTGCCCAGGCTCCGCCCCCTAACAAGCTCCATAAAAATGTACTCCGTTCCCGCGGGATTGTCAGCACTAGCGGAATTGCCATAGACCTCTGGAACGGGTATTCCATGCGAACGGAGATACTACACAGAAGCCACTTCGCTTGCAATGACTAATTAGTTAGGTTAACTAGTTAACTAGTGACTGTGGCTGAGTCACTGGATATGGGATGCGGGCTACAGATTTACAATTGTCCCCCATGGTGATTGGGAAGATCCTATTGAAGCCTCCCTCGGCAAGCTTTTTAAAGCCGATCACATCTTCCTGTTTCTAATGATTTGATGAATCTTCTAAGCGCTTGAGCTCTGGGACACTAAAGTTCCGTTTCCTCTCTTCTAGTCGCATGCGCTCACTGTGACTATACGTGCCAGTCAGTCAAATTATTGCGAATTGTCAACAGTGCGCCTGGAACATACATGCAACGCCCAGTAGTTGAACAGGTCGTAAATCAAAGGAGTAGAGCTGGTAAAATGATAGACTCTAGAATGGCTTATCTTTTATTGCAACATGATGGGGCAAAATAGCCTGACGTGGGGGCCAAAATCCACTTTTTCCTATGCTTTGATCTGGGGAGGATGTCGCCAGTCATGTTTACGGTGAGGATTCAGTTAACAACGATACATTCTGCATCTTAGTCAATAATTCATGCGGCCGTAAACCAATGCGGGAGTAACTAGGGGTCTGCCTCAAAAAGTAAAGATGATGGTGAAACTGTGCACGGATGGTGGACTGGGTGGTCAGACGCAACTCAGCCTTAGGATTAAGATTTCCAGAACAATGGAAGTTGGAAAACGTAGTTCTTGCCCTAATTCCAACTTTGATTGGCCTGTTCGGGTAGTTTACTGCATCTACTATTGGCCTGTTCGGATAACTCTGAGCACGGTCCTCATGAGCTGTCAAGGCCTACCTTCTTGGTTATAGGTAATAATGGTTGGTAGGATACCTACCTCTGACTCAACAGCACCAAAGACAAGATAAAGAATAATATGGATGTAGCATCTTATGATATAACTGAAATATAATTATATTTGTATTTCGTCTTATATATTTGTAGATTCAACAAGGTATCCTCTCTCAACACATAAGAAACCAACAGGTATCACTTTCGCGCTGCGTTTAAAACAAAAAACAGGTAAAGAAGATGTACACGTGCGTAATCATGCTCAGAACAAAAAGAGTCGCTGCAGTTCACTGCAGAACTCGACACATTACGCGACCTCAGCCTTCGGCTCAGAGTCCAACTGGGCCGGGGTCAGGCGCACAAAGTCAGGCTCAAGCACAGCCGACATGCCCAAAATCATTGTGATAGCCATGGCAACAATCTCTTCCAGCACATCCATGACCAGGTAGATGGTGGGGCTTCCATTAGTGCTAATAATGAAGAACCGCTCGATAGTGGTGAAGTCGCCGATCGCTGCGTAGACAACGCGGACGAGGATGAAAGGAGTAGAGAGGATGATGGCGAGGAACAACTTCTTCTGGAAGGCCTTCAGGTGACCCATCTGGAGGTACATGAAAGCGGCTAGCAGATGATAGACCACGAATAGAGCGATAAAAATAGCCATGGATGCTTTGACGATGTTGCTTGGCTGGTAGCTGCCTCCGTCGTCACTTGCGGTACTGACTCCCGCAATACCGATGATGAGACCGATGATACCGACGATAGACACAATGTTGAGCCATTTGCCGGGCACCACTTGATTGACATCACTGATAGAATTGTTAGCGTCATGTGTATCTCTGCGACTTGTCCGAGGGGACTCACATTTGTCTGAGGACTCCGACATAGGTCAACAACAGAGGTGCGAGGCCAATCAACTCGCATACTGCAATGGCAATCTCGACATCTTTGGAATCATGGTTGATTGACAACAGCGACGCGATACTACCGGCGATTCGAATGAGAGAGAGCGTAACAGGGTATCGCCAGATCTTGCTTCCAACCCTCAAGCCAGCCCGGCTCCATATAAAGATTGCAGCGCCGAGGATGAAGGGGTAAACAACAAGTTGCAGAATAGCAATACCATCACGATAGGTAACAGTGCCCATTGTTGCTGTAGGTGTTATTATAGATGATAAAAAGGTGTGGTACTGCTACAGATGAAGTGACAAGAAGAGGAAGAGTGGATAGGAAAATGAATTCTGTCTGGAATCTGAGAGACATGATTCCTGTCTCTCTTTATATTGCTGAAGATGCTGTGGAGCGTCATAACCTAAAGAGACACAGCCTTGTCGAAGAGATTGTTTGTTATACTTCAGACCTGATGAAATTGTCCCTGGTTGGTTGAGCATCTACACTACCGGATAAGGAATAGCGCGAGCGGGAAGGGAAGATAAAGTCAAGTGGAATTCCAGCTGAAACTCGGTTCACACAAGCAGAAAGTCCAGTCCGGAACCATGGCTGCGCCCCAGCTACGAGTCAAGCGCCCTCACTGGCCGTGGGTCTTCCCGCATTCCTCCCTTTCTTTCAGCCGCTAAGACGCCACGGCTGGCAATGCGGTGAACCCAGTGACGATCGTCTGCCTTTTCCTCCCAAAGCCCACAACAAGATGCCGTCGTCAAAATCTAGTAAGTGGGGGCGATTTGGGTATCGGAGGAGGCTGAGTCACTGCATCGTGGGTCGCTAGATTGTGTTCAGGATTGCCCAAAGAGTAGTAGTGCACGTGGCAAGGCATAGACACACAGCGCGGGGCGAGACAAGGCTGGCTAGAGGAAGAGAGCTGAGCTTGTCCAAGGGTTAAGCTCTTCAACGAAAACTGCTTAACCGACTTTAAGCCTCCTTTAGTTACCCGCGGTTAGTTGGTCAGCCTCAGCCCGGGGAGGAGGTTCTTTAACCTCATCACAATCCGCGGGGTTTCCCCTCTTGACCCCTTGTCAACGTATCCTTACGGCGCAGACAGCGAGAAATGGCATCGGAAAAGGCGCCTCGCCCAAGAGCCTCCCGCAATTGTGGAAATTGTCGGGCTGTGAAGCGACGCGTGGGTGTTTTTTTTCTGTTTTTTTTTCTTTTCTTTTCTTTTTTCTTGCTACATTTCTTTTCTCATTTTTGGCGGCCAAATAAATGCTGACAGGGGCCGATCTCGGTTCAGTGCGACCAGCAGATACCCCACTGTGGACAATGTATCCGCATGCGAGAAAAATGTCCGGGCTATCGCGATGAATGGGAACTTGTTTTTCGCGACCAGACCGACAAGACCATCAAGCGATCTAAAGAGAAACGAGCAAAACGCAAGGGCTCGACAACCTCAAGCCGCACCCCTTCACCACCCACCCCTGGCTTAGGGCCCAGCCTGGACGAGATCGGTGTCAACTATTTCCTTCACAACTTTGTCATTAACAACCAGACTCCCTCACGTGGATTTTTCAACTATATCCCCGCGGTTTACAATGCCGAGGCGGAACATTACACACTGGTGACCAGCATGGCGGCTGTGGGCCTCGTGGCACTGGCCAATTCCAATCAACAACCCGAGCTGGCTCGGCACGCACGTATCAAATACTCCGAGGCAATTGCGAATGTCAACACGGCATTGGCGTCACCTGTTGATTCTGTCAAAGACAGCACCCTGATGTCTGTCATCTCGCTAGGGGTATTTGAGCACGTCTCCAATTTCCAGTCGTGGGTGCGACATGTCCGAGGAGCTGCCGCACTGGTGGTTCTCCGCGGCAAGAGCCAATTCACTAGTACAGCCGCAACACTCATGTTCAACCAAGTCCGCGCAGACACGGTGATCACTTGTCTACACGCCAATCAACCGTTTCCGGAGGACTTGCTGGCGCTGCAGGGAGAGGCATCCAAGCACGCCGATGCTTATAGTCCATTCTGGCTCCTCGGAGTATCAGCTACCAAGTGTGTAAACCTCCTCTACAGCGTCACACAAAACAAATCGAAAGTCTCGTGGTCGGAAAAGCTGGAAGAGGCGATTATCCTTCAGGAAGAGTTTCGGCGCGTCTTTGAAATTATCAGCCTAGCAGACCCCTACACAACAATCTATGAGCCAACAGCAGACCCCGAAGTCTTTCACGAGGGTCGATTTGACGTCTACCAATCCACCTGGGCGATACGAGTCTGGAACAATGCACGTTGTATCCGAATGATCGTCTCCGAGATTCTATATTCCATTTTGATGAAGGTTTTGGCCACCGAACTTCCTTCAGCGGTGCGAACGACCCTGGAAGCGAAGTACCAAGAGACAGTACAAATCATGACAAGTCTCGGGGAGGACATGCTGGCTACCGTTCCACAGATGCTCGGTTATGTATCGCTCGTATCTGGGCAACATGTCTCTTATAATTTGACGTCAACTGCCAGCGTGCCGGGCGGTTATTCTTTGATCTGGACCCTCTATATGGTTGGAAAGTCACCCGTCACCAAACGTAAATCCAGAAAGTGGGTCATCCGCCGTCTTCAAGACATTGGGCGAGGCGCAGGCTTCGCAATGGCCCTACAACTCCTAGAGGGTGTTATGAAGATTGATCAACTCAGCGAAGCGTCAGTCCAGCGATCTGGGCCGTATTTTGAGCCCACTCGCTTATGAGTGACAAGATCAATCAATGATCTGTTATGGATGCGTGTCCACACGTGATATCACTCCCCTGGCGACAGCCTTTACTTTCTGAGGCTTCGTAACTTATGCCTGGCGCATACTTCACATGGCCACAATGCAAATGGTTTGTTTGTTCCATGGTATATATCGTATGTGCACATAGGAATGAATGATTTCAAAAATGAAATGCAAAAACATACAACAGAAGGGATTCGCTGGTGGTCACCCACCCAACTACTAACCTCCCGGCGTGTGGCTTAAGTACGGCTGAGCGGACGGGAAGC